>NC_064633.1:502533513-502638513 GCF_023864275.1 Schistocerca cancellata
CTGTCTGATCTGTCTCAATTTTATCCCAGCCTAACTGAGCCTGCTGCTTTTCCAGCTCCTCCCCGACTGCCCTATTCTCTGATTCACCGTCTGTCCTATTTTCAGGTTCATCTTGTGTCCTATTCTCAATACGCTCGTTTACTTGCTGTTTATCTGGTTGATTCTCCCCCACCTTGTCTACTTGCTGTCTCTCACGTAACCTTTTGGCCTGTGCTCTCGTTAACATGGAAATTCTTTCAACACACCACAACCCTATCTACAAACTGTACGACCACTTACCAGTTGGTTGAACCAACAACAACAACAACGTCGTGACTTCTCGGCTAATGTTCTGTCTGCTCTGCTACAGTCTCCATTCTCTACCTGTGTACTTGCAAATGGAGAAAAATGTTATTTCTTAATTCTAATTTATATGATGCTGCGTCACACTGCGTCTCTGCATCACTCTGCGTCTGTGCTTATCACCTGAAAATTCTACGCCCTAACAGCTATACAAAAACAGTTAGAAATGCAAAATTTTCCAACACAATAACACAGGCTCTTTGCCCTAAAGTTCTTCTTTCTTCACTACCTGTATCTATTCTGATCCCAGTATTTTCAAATAGCTATTTAATACATGAAAGAAAGTTCTTCAAAGTGCCACTGCTGCGACCTGCTATACCTAACTGTTCTGACACATTCCTATCCTGGTAGCTTACCTATTTTGCCTATTCTGGCAGGGTCGCTATTTTCTGTGCACGACAGGTTGATCTGAGAGTCTGTTATTCTGTGCAACGGATTAATCTGAGATGTACCCTTTACCCTGTGGCTCCTGGAAGATGCAATTTCCACACCCGCACTACTACAGAAGTCAGACAGACGCTCCTAACGTTCTAAAGAGACATGCCTGAAAAACCTTAACCAATAAACGTCTTCTGGAGTTGTCCACTGTACGGAAAACCACAAAAATTCACAAAAATTTCTTACGTAACTAGTTCGATACTTGGGTACTGGAGTAGTGTTAGTTAGTATAATAAAACACGAAAATAACGAAAATTATTATTTATTTTGAAAAATTACTGAGAAATCACAATGGCACTTTTAGTTATGAATTGAACAAGTTATATCCTGGTTCTGTTCAGAATGTGAAGTTACCTCTAAAGGATAGGATTCGCTAATGATATTTCTATACAAAGATTGTTATTGACTTGGCAGAAATGCTGAGAGCTGCGCCTACTCAACTTGAATAATTATCCTTTAGAATGTTGCTAGGTATGGTCGAGGCTGTCACGTGTGAAATGCACTGAAGTGTATTGTTGTAGAGGAAATATGAGCGTGCAATAGCTGTAGCGCACAGTACCATAAGCTGCAATGACTGCTGTCTGCGCCGCTCGCTGCTGACAAATAAGATAACTCTCATTCTATCTGGATTGACCATCGCCAATCAAACTCTCCCTAGGCCCTGATGAAGTCAAGGGTTCATATTCGCCCCTAGTCTATCTATTGGCGTGGTACACCGGTCAGATAACCAGTCCACCGCGATGCCACTGAAAAATTCAATCGCAGGCGTTTAACTATAGCTCTGTCCGTTCACACCACACAGTAAGTATGTCGGCCAACACAGTGAACAACGCTTAATCGCAAGGACTCAATATAGAGTCGCACTTCGATTCGCTCTCGACAGAGGTGCTCTCCCAGTAAAGTACTGAGGAGAGACTTGTTCCTCGCTCCAAGAGCGACAATGGAACGGCGCCACTCCATGACAGATGGGGAATATCCGTCGGTCTCTTAATTACTCCTTCAGCTCAAGGCATCAGAAATATCGTCTGCCAATCAGCATTGCTCTTCTAAAATTGGAGAATGACGTTTCGTTTAAGGTGACCAATCCAGAAATCTGTAGTATCGGCGTTTGGCGTTTGCTGTCTTCCTGTGAAAATCTCAGTAACTGCATGCTATGTGTAAAGAATGCGTAGGCTGGCCGCTCCCACACAATGTTGCGGAATTTGCTTCTAAGCCAAACACAGGGTCGTTCCCGCTCAGCGGGCAACCACTGTCCGATGTAGATGGCTTGGGATCAGTCTCCTGGCGTGCAGTTGCCTCTCTTGTACTAAAGGCTCCTGTGACAGTGGTGTCTGGAATGTATGTGTGTATGCCAGCCTTGAGTATTTCAACCATGGTACGCACTTGTGATTTATTAGTTATTTGCATATCGTTTACATCAATTCATATAACATTGAATTTATCTTATCGAGTTTGGGTTCGAATGAAGCGTCTTGATGTGCGGAATGATTGTGAATGCGAAATATGTAGCAATGAGGGTCAGGAGACCATGACGTCTTACATGTAATATTAGAAAGTATCTCTTATATCTGCACAAAGATGAGTATATATGGAAAGTAGTAGTCAATTTCAAAGTATCTCTTATATCTTAGCAAAGATGATAATGTATGAAAAGAAGTCATGTATAATACAAATTTTAGGGTAAATGTATAATAACATGTCAAATTAAAATTTGAGTATTAATAATATACTGAAAAAAATTCTCAACTTAGCTAGTAATAATATCATATCGAATCAAAATAGCTTTGGCCTATACAGAATCTGCGTGTTTAAATTGACAGTTGCAAAATTTATTATATATATATATATATATATATATATATATATATATATATATATATATATATAAAAATTTTTGGTGAGAGTTTTTTTAATGTCCAAATTGGTATCAGTTAGTACCATCGTAAAGGAGGGTAGTAAAGGGACAGGTTAACATGGTTATAACACTGGTGATTGTGACTGCACTCGAAAGACCATATTTTTCACTCACATAGCACGACACCAGGTATAGCCATATACTTCAGTCATCTCGTTAAAAAAGTTTTAGTGTACACAGACACTAAGTATATCATCGAATAACCTGAGTTGCCATACCTGCACCACGTATTGGTTCCATTTTGATATGTGTGCATCTTGATATGCATATAACCATTGTAGTAATACAGTAATTGTGGTGTGCATCTTGGTATCCACACACCCATTGTAGTAAAACAGTAATTCTCGTATGCATCTTGGTATGCTCTCACATCTGTTGTACAACAATACTGTAGGTAGGCTGTTCAGGTTTTTATGTTGGTAACGCAACATAGCAGTCTGTATGAAAATCACTGACTGTGCTGTGTGGAGTCTGTGGCTGGTTGGCATTGTTGGAATATTCGCTGAAATACGTGATAATTATGGCGTGTGAAAAACGTAACACTAAGCTCCAAAGTAAATTGATAAATGATAGTGACGATGAGCATAGCTTATCAGCATCACTGTGTAATGGATTAACAGACATTCAAAGTAGTAATTTGGTAAGTGTGCATAGGGAAATGGACTAAGCTGCAAATACTGGTGTAGACAGTGAAACAATTAGTGAACAGGAAAGCATTGTCGATCGATCAGTCGGCAATTTTGCAAAGACTATAGTTTCAGTTTTAGCGTCCTCATCTTCTTCTCAACTAAGTCAAAACACATTTTCTGCTTTTTAAAATACGAATGCTGCCGGTGCAAATGCACTGCCAATAGACACAAAGGAACATGTTCCAGACGCTAATACCATGTTATTGCAAATAATGCAACACCTTCAAAAGCCAGACGCAATGAAACAAAATCAAAAACAATCACAGCAACAAATGGAACCAAGTCAGGAACGGACACAGCAACAGCTACAAAAGTTAGACACAATGGAACATAATCTTCAAAAGTTAAACACAGTTGACAAACGCTTGAACAAACATGTGAAGGTTTAACTGCTGAGTTACGTAATATCGAATCGAAATGTAGAAAAGTTTGTAATGACGTACAAACACAGATTTGTGATCATTTTCAACTTATTTTTTTCGCTGCTGACACTCGAGCTCCAGTGCAGGAAAAAGGATTTAGAAATATGGAAACGTCACAAAATAATAACTCAGGCCATTTTGGAAATTTTGAAAGAAATTGGCAAGGTGCACTGAATTGTGAGGTGGAACTGCCGACACCTCGTAACAGTGACCAATATGCAACTCGCCGTCATGATGATTTCGACTAAAAGCTGTTCATTACTAAACGCAAATTCAAAATATTTAAGAACTCCGGCAACGACATTCATCCACAGGCGTGGATGCCTTCCTCTTAGCATATTGGTCTCAAGCTATTCAAGGTCACGTAAAACATAGCATCATAATGATAAAACATTTCGAACAATCTGAATTTTCCGGTGTTTTCAAATATTTTGAAGACATGCTGCACAAAAATCAGTATCTGTCAAAGCCATATAGCTCCTCAGACTCATCCGCATTTGCTTAATCGGTCTGCCTGAACATTTAAGATATTCTATTTTGGTAGGACAGTGCAAAGATGACATTGAGGCTTTTTAGGGACTCTTACAAGAATTGGAAATTGACACTGACATTCGCAGAATGCAAAAACAGGAACTCAACAATTACAGGACACATCCATCACAATTCCATGACCACAGAAATAATAACTGGACAAGACAAGGCTATTCTAACAATGCAAATCGTGACCAAAACAGCCACCACCTGTATGACAACCGTTGGCAGAGTTATAATAATTATAGCGAAAGATCACTTATCCGCAGTAGTGACTACGACAGAGACAATCATAGAAACTGACAATATGGGAACCAGAACAATTATTATCACGGAAGACAGAATAACTTCAGACGTAATGGACCACCGCGCAGTTACGATTCCGGGAGAAATTCTCCGCCACGTGACCGACAAGCAAGGAACTATGGAAACTACCGACAAGTCGACAGACGATATAATCTTAACAATAGACCACAATTCAACCAAAATTGGCGATATTCAAACAGGGAAGGGCCCTCTCGACAAGTTGAAATTGCAGAGGTTAGATCTTCAAATCCTAATAACAACACTTGACAGCAAAGAGACTGTAGACAATGACTCACAGCGGTGGCAGCCACGAAACGTACGTCCAAGGCTGACGACGTAGCTGCTGTGGCTATTAATTACTTAAAAATAGAAGACATTAGGGACATCTTACTCCAGGAACATGGCATAAAGCATAACAACATTGCATATCCTGTAACTCACAGTACAGTAAATTTACGGCAGTACTTGACTCTGGCAGTCCCATTTCAATAAGTAGTGAAACAGCCTTTAGCAAATAGAGCAAATCGAACAAGTGCCCCGCACTTCCGTTACGTTCTGCAATCTTTGGGAAAAGTGTAGATGTATGCCAACAACGCGACTTACAATTCTTTTGTCAAAACCACATATTCACTATGATCTTTCTTATCGTTCCATTATTGTCGACAGAAATTATATTGGGAGTGGAATTTTGGAAGTATTACAAAGCAAACTTAAACTTTCATGATGCTGAAATAAGTTTAGAGAAAGAAGGTAAGTCAACAGCTTTGAATTTTGAAAGCCGGCCGAAGTGGCCATGCGGTTAAAGGCGCTACAGTCTGGAACCGCAAGACCGCTACGGTCGCAGGTTCGAATCCTGCCTGGGGCATGGATGTTTGTGATGTCCTTAGGTTAGTTAGGTTTAACTAGTTCTAAGTTCTAGGGGACTAATGACCTCAGCAGTTGAGTCCCATAGTGCTCAGAGCCATTTTTTTGAATTTTGAAGATTAGCTTTCAAACCATGACGATGAAATTAATCGGCTTTGCCTCCTGTTAGACAACAGTTCGGAATTTTTGACGGAACATGACACTAACAATCACTCTACAAGTATTGACAGGGATGATATCGACAGAGAATTTGGCACTAAATAAATTTCAACTACTGAGAACTATAATGACACTGAAAGGCAGAACCTTTTTGACATTTTATGGGCGCATTCCAGAGATTTTACTCACAAAAAAGGAACAATCAAGGGATTTTAATAACAGTTTCGTGTTCGTGAGCATACTAAGTTTTGTGTTAGACCATATGTAATTCCAGCACACTATAGCGACTGTGTTAGAACAGAAATAAAATCTATGCTTGAAGAGGGCAGTAAGCTCAAACAACGATCCATTACATGTTGTTGAGAAGAAAAATGGATCGATCAGGCTTGTCTTAGATTCGAGACAAATCAATACTATCATCATTCCGGAAACAGACAGGCCGCAAACTTCTTCAAAATTTTAATGGTGTAAAGGTGTAGTCTTCTACTGATCTCAGATCCAGCTTTTCTCAGATCGAACTTCATCCAGAATGTAGAAAATACCGCACACCTTTTCTTTGTTTCGGCGTTTGTTATCAATTTGGGAAAATTCCTTCTGGTTTCAACATTTCTTCGGCAGAATTTGTTCGTGGGCTAAATTCCGCATCACCTGAGTTCTCAAAACGTCCTATCACCTTATATGTGGACGATATTCTGTTAGCAGAAGCCTCATGGGAACAACATAATCTCATCCTCAACTGTGTGTTACGTAATTCGCAGAATTTGGAATTACAGTTAACTTGGAAAAGTCTGAATTAGATAAGTCAAAGGTTAAGTTTTTGGGACACGTTATTTCTTCTCAAGGCATTCAGCCAGATTCTGAAAAGTCAGAAGTAATCAGAAGCATTCCAGTTCCATCCACGAAAAGCAAGTCCGCAGTTTTCTACTTCTTGTAAATTTTATCGTCGTTTTCTGTATATAGAAATTCTAGTAACACAAAAACTTAGTTTTCTCAGTGGAAAAAATCCTATTTGGAACTGGGACGAACAGGCACAGTTGGAATTCAGTTCTTTGAAAGAAGCGCTACTTAACGCAGCAATACTAGCTCATCCAGCTCTGTCGCAAGATTTCTTCCTATGCACGGATTCTTCTAAAGTCGATCTTTGTGCCCATTTATTTCAAGAAGCCATAGGAAATGACAATACTGTTCAGAAAACCATCGCTTATGCTATCAGCGTGCTAACAAAACCTGAAAAAATTATTCCGTCACTGAATTAGAAGCCTTAGCTATCGTTTGGACATTTAAAAAATTCCATTTCTTTCTTTCTGGTAAACACGTAAAAGTATACAGTGATCATGGAGCATTACAATTAATTATGTCTTCAAAATTTAGTCATGGCAGGTTAAAACGTTGGGCATTCTTTCTGCAAGAATTGCACTTCACAACTGTCCACATTTCCGTATAAGAGAACATTGTTGTGGACGCACTATCACGTACACCGGCTGGGCTTGAGAAAAGTAACACGGAGGGAAACCTCGAAAAAATTTCTATTCTTCAAATACAGAAAGTCGCCTTTGAAAACTTCATCACCACAACTTTAAAGGACATTTCTCATGAACTAGATAAGGATCCGATTATGAATGACATCAAAAGTAAATGGCATGAAAAGACAAACACACAGATTTGGCGTTATTACCTGTTAGAAACAACATACTCTTCAAACGTTGCACTGTTGATGACAAGCTATGGCTACTTTGCATTCCTGACATGTTTTAGTAATTACATTTATCGTATAGATACAATGAGACAGCATTTTCCGTAGCACAACAACACGTTTCAGTACATTGCTTTCTTGGTCATGGTAATGCACGTAGTAACTATGATATCTATGAGAAGGTAAGTACATTGACTTTTGCAGAAATTTGCTTACGGATGACGATAACTACGACACATTTTTAGCGTTAAGTAATGACAGAGATTATCTTACAACAAGACACACAGTTTAGCGCTACAGGAAACGCATTTGAGTGATGAAGTATTTGTACTCCGAACATTTTAAGAAAGATTCTTGATTACAAAGATACAGAGAAGGTTTTCGGTGAGACATTTCGTTCCGTTACTGTAATCTGTAACACCTGAAGGTATAATTACATTAATCCTAAGGTGGTACACGCCTGCTTCGTGTACTAAGCGTGTGGCAAACGCTAGGAGCCCTAGCAGATACGGTATATCCTTATACAACTTTTATTGTTAAGATATTTCTCTAACACAGAATTACACAGCTATCTCATTATTTAAAAGAGAGACAAACAATTATTTACTATGTCAGTGACACACATTTATGTAATTACACAGTTTAATTAATTCACACTTATGAAATTGTATTTTGTCTGTACTTCGAGAACTATTCATATTGTTTTGGAACCATTGTGATACTATGAGAGCTTTGTGTAATATATGTGGTAAGGGATCATGATTTTTGAAGTATGTTTGAGGTAGATGACTTTACTGAAACATGAAGATAGCCTTTTTTTAAGGGTTTTGAGATTACTGGAGAAAGCTATGACGCTTTTGAGATTTGACTGAGGTGTTATGATGTTATTGTGATGATGATGTGTACTGCGACTTCGAGGTGTGGTTGTGATCATTATGAAAGCTGAGTGCGTCTGTGAATGGCAGTACCACTACGCTAACCGAAATTTTGGACACTATTATATATGAAATTTTGTTTCTACGCACTTTTAATGTAAATTTTCAACCTGTGAAATTTCTTATATGGGACTGTCACTGTAGCGGAAACTGCTATCGTAAATATGTTAGTAAAGAAGTTAGGTGACTTTGACATAATGTGTTGTTGGCGCCCAGATGTGCGACGGTCACCTGAAAAAAAAAGCCATGAGTGTGTGTCTGTCAAGGGCAAACGTCTAGGAAAAAGAGGCCATAAACCTCGCTATTGACATTTCTTTGTAGAAAACATCTCAAATACAACATGCTCATAGTCGAAAACATAAGACTACAGTTTAGAGCTCGAAATTTCTGATATTTACTAAGACAACTAACGAAATGATGAGAAATATTTTATGTTCATACATCTGAATATGACTGTCTGTCTAGTTGAGAGATTTTTTTACTGGCTTAGGAGATGCCATATGGCTAGTGAATGATGTTTCATACCTTCTTTTATGTATATATTTGCTCATTTTGTTTAATATATAGTTTCTGGCAGCACTGCAGCATTGGTTAAATTAAAATCTAATAGATGTACTAATAGAAATGTTTTCTCTCTACAGATGCATTAATTAATAATTTTATGATCTACTTTCTTGAAAAAAAGGGAACACAGATAGACATTTCCCTTCACAGGAATTGCATACAGATATTTTTCAACGATTTGTAACTTGATTGGTAGAGTAAGTTATTGTGATGCATCACTCTAGTATTAAGATGTGACATAGGTATTAGACATTTCCTATCTTTGGTGTAATATTTTTTCTGCTTGAGATTTGTCATGTTAGGTATAAGTTATTGCATTTGCTGCTGCTGTTGGCCAGGAATAGTTCTACTGAATTTTACTTTGTATTACTCTGCTAATCGAGTTTTACTACTGATTTATATTTCATGTTGCTGCACATTGCCTTATATTAGTTGTAATTTGCTTGACTAATTTAGGTATACTGCTGCTTGCTTTGCCAATTTGCATTTTTTGTCATTGCTGTTTGTGTAACTTGTTTTGTGCTGCTGCAGTATCGTGTTCTCTAGTATATATGTCTGAGCTTAGCAGATTTAAGTTAGCTTAAGAGGGGCTAGGCTATATAAGAGAATGAGTTGTGATGAACTGGAAGAAATGCATTGAGAAGCTATAAGAAAAAGGTTTGACCAAAATCTAGTGTACAATGAAGAATGATTAGTTTCATACAGGATATGAGCAAAAAAGGAGATAGGGACAACAGGTTTGGGCAGAAAATTCTTGGAAACAAATGATGAGGTAAGATAATGGAAAATAAATAATGAGGTAAGAAATATGTGAACATATAAATGCAGAATGCATGCTTAGATAGGATTTTTTTGCGGGAGCAAATGTTGAAATAAGAGGAAACATCTGTGGCATGATGTTTTGGGTTGGACTGTAGTACGAATTGTTATACCGAACACAAACCCTGTCTTTTCATTTTGTGTTATTCCGCTATGTGTTTGTGTACCCTTGTGTATTTGTGTTCTTTCAGTCTTTATGTGTTTATCTGATAGGAGTTGGGTTGCAGAATTTATCTAATAATAAACTACCTACATTCACTATGATGAGGAATACTGTTATCCTCAAATATAATTTGCATTAATAATATGTTATTTACTTTGTAAAGTTGTTTAGACATTATTTATTCTGTTCTGTTTTAATGCTTATATGTGAAGTTGATGTTTCGAAAGCTTATCTAACTTTTTATTTATTTACTTACATCATAGTTGCTGTAACACTGATTTATATTTTTCTTTCTATTCTTTTGTAAAGCCTGTATTACTACAAATGTTATCTGTATCATTATGTTCTTTAATTATGTTTTCTTTATCTTTATAATTGTATTCCTATGCCACAAATTTGTAATTGTGTAGACACTAGTTCTTCAAATTAAGTTTCATTTCGCTGCACACATTTCTGTTGGTCATAGTATATGCACAAAATGTGAGAAGTTAAAAAAAGGGTCTGTTAGTAATCGCATGTGTGTTGATAATCCAGCAAGAGACTGGTTAACAGCACTGCTGGTTCTAAACAATCCAAAAAGTTTGTGAGTGCACAAGTGGTGGTTCATGGACTTGCTATATTATCTGCAAGACTCTTCGATGGTGATTGTGCACCTGCACAGTCACAACAGATGGCTACTGGCAATCTCTACAGGGACTATAGTGGGTCTGCACCTTTGGTGGTCCACTAATACCATCATCTCTACAAGAAATACTGTGAGTCTGCTCTGTGGTAACCTACCTACTAATATTCTTCAAAAGTTCGACTGACTCTGTTGTGGGTTTGCTCTGTTGTGCCCCCTTACCTGTCTGCATGTCAAGAGTCAGCACTGTCTTTCCGCTGGAAGGACAACACTGCTTCTTCAAGACTGTATGGAAAACCACTACCTCCATGTGCATTTTCTTTTATTGCTCATAATTTGTGCAAAAAAACTGTGATGAATGATCAGAACTGTCTTTATGAACTGTGAGGACAATTTTGCTATTGAACAACATTGTATCAATAAGTGTGTGCATTTGATATATTCGTTATTGTAACTATGAAAATTTTTTTCAGACCAGTATTGGGCACTTCCCAAAACAATTTGTAAATTGTTTTGTGGGGAGCATGGGGGCTATGTAACGCCACATAGCGCTGTGTATGAAAATCACCAACTATATTTAGTCTGTGGCTGGTTGGCATTGTTGGAATATTCGCTATTGTAGTGTTGGGCAGTTGGATGGGAACAGTGCATAGCATTGCGCAGTTGGAGGTGAGCCGCCAGCAGTGGTGAATGTGGAGAGAGAGAGATGTCAGAGTTGTGGGAAGTTACTATAAATGTAAGTAGGCTGTTTATGTTTTCTTATCGGCAACGTTACGTAGCGCTCGGTATGAAAATCACTGGCTGTGCTGTGTGCAGTCTGTGGCTAGTTTGCATTGTTGTCTGCCATTGTAGCGTTGGGCAGTGGCAGCTGGATGTGAACAGCGCGTAGCGTTTGGCTGCTGGACATCTCTACAAGGACTACAGTGGGTCTACACATTTGCTGACTCACCAATACCATTATTTCTACATGGACTACAGTGGGTCTGCATATTTGATGGCCCGCCAATACCATACTCTCTACCAGGACTACAGTGGGTCTGCTCTGTGATGACCTACCTACCAATATTCTTCAAAACGTCGAATCACTCTGCTGTGGGTTTGCTCTGTTGTGGCCCATTACCAGTCTGCATGTCAAGAGTCAGCACTGTCTTTCCGTTGGAAGGACAACACTACTTCTTCAAGACTGCATGGAAATCCACTACTTCTGTGTGCATTGTCTTTTACTGCTCAGACTTTGAAAAAAAAAAAGCACTGAAATTTTACTGTGATGAACAATCTGCACTGTCTTTATGGACTGTGAGAAAATTTTAGCTTTTGACCAACATTGTATAAATAAGTGTGTGCATTTGATATCTTTGTTATTGTAATTATGAAAAAATTTTTCAAATCATTATTGGCCACTGCCCAAAACAATTTGTAAAATTTTTTGGGTGGAGCATGGGGGCTATGTAAGTAGGCTGTTTATGTTTTCTTATCGGCAACGTTACGTAGCGCTCGGTATGAAAATCACTGGCTCTCCTGTGTGCAGTCTGTGGCTAGTTTGCATTGTTGTCTGCCATTGTGGTGTTGGGCAGCGGCAGCTGGATATGAACAGCGCGTAGCGTTGCGCAGTTGGAGGTGAGCCGCCAGCAGTGGTGGATGTGGGGAGAGAGATGGCGGAGTTTTGATAATTTGTAATACTGGATATTATGAACTACTATATATATTATGACTGTTAAGGTAAATACAGTGTTTGTTCTCTATTAAAATCTTTCATTTGCTAACTATCCCTATCAGTAGTTAGTGACTTCTGTAGTTTGAATCTTTTATTTAACTGGCAGTAGTGGCGCTCGCTGTATTGCAGTAGTTCGAGTAATGAAGATTTTGGTGAGGTAAGTGATCCGTGAAAGGTACAGGTTAATGTTAGTTAGGGCCATTCCTTTGTAGGGATTTCTGAAAGTCAGACTGCGTTGCGCTAAAAAAAATATTGTGTGTCAGTTTAAGCACAGTCGTGTAAAAATTGCTCTAAGGACGTTTCATAAGTGAACGTTCTGGACATGTGTGCGCCAGAAAATGAAATTTGTATAAATGGATGTCAGGATTTGATATATATATATATATATATATATATATATATATATATATATATATATATATATATATATATATATGTGTGTGTGTGTGTGTGTGTGTGTGTGTGTGTGTGTGTGTGTGTATGATATTTGAACAGTATTAAGGTAAATACATTTTTTATCTACCAAAATCTTTCATTTGCTAACTATGCCAATCAGCAGTTAGTGCCTTAATTAGTTAGATCTTTCATTTACCTGGAAGTATTGGCGCGCACTGTATTTCAGTAGTTCGAGTAACGAAGATTTTTGTGAGGTAAGTGATTCAAGAAAGGTATAGGTTATTGTTAGTCAGGGCCATTTTTTGTAGGGATTATTAAAAGTCAGATTGAGTTGCACTAAAAGTGTTGTATGTCAGTTTAATAATGATCAGCATAAGTAAAGAGAAAACTGTAGGAGTACGTTGAGTTTTGCTCAGCTGTTTGAAAATCAAAGAATGTAGAAGTTTACCAGCACTGCCATTCGTAATTTTTGAAAAGAGACATTTCAGTAGAAGTAGCATGGTCCATAATTGAATTTGTCTCAGTCTGGTTGTGCTCCAAAACCATGGGGATCGACAGGTTTCAAGGTACGGGTAATATTATTTTGGAAAAGGGTACGTGGACATGGTTGGTACCGTAATTTGATTACCAAAAATATTTTTAATCATCTTCACTCTATGTTAAATCAACATTTAATAAAGTTATCACGACACTTTGTATAACAAAGGCAATTTTATTCATATGCTATCAGTTCACAAATTCAAATGTCGTTCAATTATCTGTATCTTGTTTTTAAGTTAAGAAATGTTTCACGTTGGAGACATGGTGGTTTCCTTTGGATTTCCAGCTATGTATCGTTTCAACATGCACTACTTTAGCGTGTGGAATATTACGAATTCTGTATGGGTCTGCAGACAGATGTTCGAATTTACTGCATCTGTGCTTACCTTTTGTCGAAGGATAATGAGTGCGAACTAATACTTTGTCACCAATCTCATAATTTTTAAGTTTACTTACTTGCCCATGTTGTTTCTTTCGACGCTCTGCAGCTCGTTTGATGTTGTCCAGCGCAGTCTCTATTACTTCATGGCGACGAAGTCTGCGCTTGTCCGGAAAAGTAATCATTTCACTGACGTTATTCGGTGGTTCTTTGTTTTCAGAATTACTGTCGGTGAAAGCATTGTTGATTCGTTTGGTATAGCCTTCATTACCTCTTGAAATTGTGGAATGCATTTGTCCCAGGTGGTATGCTTCCTGTGGCAATACCTTCTCCATAGTTTCCTTATTTTTTCATTAGTCTTTCTGAGGGATTGGATGAACTGCGATGTTTCTGATCTGAATTGCGGTTCAGTATCTGTAATGATCTCTAATACATAGCCTACTGCAGATAAAAAATCTTTTACGAATGCTTTTGCTACTGTTTTGGCAGTGGATTTACGTATTGGAGGAAATGTAACAAATTTTTATGTTAATTCTATGGCTTCAAAAATATAACTGAACCCTATGTTTGTCCTGGGGATCTGACCAAAAAGATCAACTGCTGCCATATGTCTTAGCCTAGCAGGTATTATGGGGTACAGTGGTGGAATGTGAGACACTTGCTTTTGCTTTTGCTTTTTGGCATATCTTGCACGATGCTATAACCCTGCCAATGCGTTTTTCCATGTTGTTAAAGTGACAATTTTGCCTAAGTATCAGAAAACATTTCCTGGCTCCATACTTTGCATAACTTAACTGGGTTTACCATGTCAGTTTAATTAATGGTTTTTGCAGAGTGCAAAGCACCCAATTGTGGCTGTTTGGGTACGGTCTGCAAAATAGAACATTGTTGTGTATGGTGTAGTTTTTTCTAATTTTTGTGTTACCATTGTCCTGCCAAATCGTTATGGTTTCTTTCAGAGTTTCATCTTTCTTCTGCAGTCTCACATTTTTCTGTGGTGATGAAATAAAATTTTCAAAGGCGACTTGCAGTATATACATTAAACTTTGGTTTGTTTGGCAGAAAGTATTTTCTTTCTCCTGTCGTTTGCTGTTTAGCAATCTTGACAGTGCGTCGGCAACAATCTTGTGAGTGCCAGGAGTGTGGATTATTGTAAAGTAAACAGAGTTTCCAACGACTCAATCTATCATGGTTGAATCTGGCTGACTGTAAAAATGGTATCACTCTGTGGTCATTATAGTCTGTTGTTTGCCTTCCATACAGATAATGGCGAAACCTTTTAAATGCCAAAACTACACATAGTATCTCTAATTCCGTTATGGGTTAATTACGTTCGGCTGATGAAAGTATTCTACTTGCAAACGCCATGTGTTTGATGACTGTTTCACGGCATTCTCTATTTCCTGGTAAATACAGACTCCTAATGCTGTTATTGAGCTGCCAGTAGCAACTGAAAAGTTTTTTTTTTTTTTGCTCTAAATGTAATAGTAAAGGTGCGTTTAGTAATGCGTTTTTCAAATTTTCAAATTCAGATTCGACTCGTCTATTCCAGGACCAAATTGTATTTTTGCTTGTTAACTGGTGTAACAAGGGAGTGTCTAGAGATTTTAACGTATGAACTTACAAAAATAGATTATTAGGCCTAGAAAGCTCCGAAGTGCCATTTTGTTTGTTAGGACAGTGATGTCATGTAACGCTTGCAACTTATCATGATCTGTTGCAGTGCTTTTCTTCTGAAATTATCTGACCCAGAAATTGTGTTGTGGCTTTTCCCAGCTCTGATTTACTGAGGTTTACTGCTACACCTTTTTGCTGCAATATTTTCAGTAACTGTTCAAGAGTACGGTTATGCTGTTCCCAATTAGCTTCTGCAATGAATCATCTACATATGTTGTGATTTTATTTGAGTTCTTCAGGGAGTATTGTGTTCATGCCTCTTATAAAAACGGCTGAAGAAATCGTTAATCCAAATTGAAGTATACAGAACTAATAACATTCCCCTAAGCAAACGAATGCCAGGTATTTTTTATAGTTTGGGTGTAGCTGGATTTGCCAAAATCCGGATTGTAAGTCTAGGGTCGTTTAAATGGAAGTGCCACAGAATTTCTGTAATAACTCCTCAAGTGTCTGTGGGTGGTCGGTTTCTGTAATTATTATGTTTTGCACTTGACGTGAATCAATAACTAAACGAAGTGACCCATCCCTTTTTTCTAGAGTATGCAAAGGTTTTATATACTGGCTGGCTGCTGGTTCAATTGTTCCTTGTTTAAGCATTGCTTGTAATTCCTTCTTTGACTCATCTGTATGTATTTGTGGATTGTTACAATGTCTTGCTTTGAAACTTTCATGCGGTTTTACCTGAAATTCATACATGAATCCTGTCATAGTTCCTGGAATATTATTGAAGACAGTTTTGTGCTGCACTAGACTATTCTCTAATTCTGTAAGCTCTGTTTTGGTATTCGCCATACTTTCCCCTACTTTGCGTGCAATTGTTTCCATGACATTATATTCAAGGTCCTCTGGCATATCGCCATTATTTACATCTCTGTATAATGTTAAATAACAATTACTGTTGGAAAAATCTGGATAATTTCAATCCTATTAACGCTTTGTTCTTCCGTTGATAATGTATTTTGGAATAACAGTACAATTTCTTCGTCTCCATTATGTAGTGTTAGAAATGACAGTTTAAAATCGACATTTGCGTCGTACTGCACTAGGGAAATTTAGTCCTAATATGACATCTGTTATCAATAGTGGAACTATCCAACAATTAGTGTGAAATGTTCTACCGGCAAAAATAAATGATAACTGTGTCTGTCTCTTTATTTCTATTCCTTTCCCTGGAAATGCACCTTGCCCTTGGTTTTACTTAATGGGAATACGGGATAGTTTTCATCCATGTTGCATCTGCCAAATGTTTCTTAATTAATTACTGACATTGGTGATCCTGAATCAATTATTGCTTGGATAGCCTGTGATTGTATTCATATGTGGACTACAGGGTGGAACATTGTTTTCTGTATTAGTGGCTTCTCATGTAGTAGTGTATCACGTAGATCATCGAATGTAATGGCATGTTCAGTCATCATACATTCTGTTTCCATATTATTTGTGTCGTTGTGCAGAAACACGTCAGGGGCTGTTTCTAGGCATACGTTTTCTGGTGTGCGATTTCCTGTCGAGGAATGTTGTGAGTTTTCTATTATCCATACAGTTCTAACACTTCGATTGTTGGCGTTTTGTGACGGATGAAATCTAGTATCAGGTTCGTTCATACGGTAATTATTCATTGGTGAATTGTGGTGATGCTGATTAAATTACTATTGTGGAATATGCGTCGTGATCCCTGTTCGTTTCCTCTATACCTGTCATTAGAATTGCTGTTATATGGTGTGTGACGCGCATTATTCCGGAACTGCGGTTTTTGTATGTATTGCTTTCTTTGGTGTGGTGCCGTAGAATGAGTCACAGCCGGCGTGTTTGTTGGAGGCTGAGTGATGTGAAAATTAGCACTGTTTGTAAGGTTGCTGCTATGTATTCAAACTCGCAGTGTTGCTACACTGCGTTTCATTATAGCCCTGTGAGTAATCTGAAACAAAATTTTCCTCTTCACTGCGAAAGCGTTTCTTGCAAGTGTTATTCACAAACCGTGACTGTTCAAAATTACCTTCGTTTGCTTGATTTGCATTTTATCTTGAAAAATTTTTATTGACAAAGCCATAATCAGACTGGTGTACTTCTAGTAGTTGTAGTAGTTCCATAAATGTGGAAATGTTGTCTTTCTGTTGGCCTGTTAGTAATGAAACCTTCATTGATCTTGGAAGTTTTTAAATTCACAATGGTATCAGTGCGGATTGACTGTACAGTTCACTTAAATACTGGTTTTGCTATACCATGTATTCGAAGAATTGTGTTATGGTGTGAAAGTTGGAATTCTCAAAGTCTGACTGACTAATTGAATGATCTTTAATTCTGCCTTCGTTGTGTCTGACCAATATGCTGACAAAAATGCTTCTTGAAAGGCTTCTAGTGAATAATACTGCACTGCAATTGGTCTCGTTCTCCTTGCCAGTTCACCTTCAAGGAAACTACTAATGAATTCCAGTTTGCGTTGTACTGGCCATGACGGTCGGAATGCAAGTTAAATTCTTGTATCAAGTCTAAAGGATGTATTTGTGTTCTGTGAGTCATGAACTTTTAGAATTTCCTAACTGATAGAAAATGTTTGTGGTCGAAACCATCATTTCTGTATGTGTATCTGTTATCACAATGTTGTGAGCCTGGGTTTGTCTCTCTGTTCCTGACCAAGTTACCTTACTCTGTGTAGTCTACCTACCTACGTTGTGCACCTGGGACATACCATGATAATGTGTGTTTAGTTGGTACGGGTTGTTTAGAACCGTTTCATGTTTTTCAGCTATTACTTGCGGTAATAAATCTTTTTTTTTTTTTTTAACAAGTTGTTACGTGATTCTAAATCTGAAATTGTCTGTTGCACATTCTGACATTTCATACTCTGACTTTCAGAAATCTGTTGAAGTGGGACTAGTGAGTGTCATTTGGTGTAGTGTTATCTGATTTGGTATTGTTGTTAGTGTCTAACATATCCATTCTCGTAGTGAGCTCATCGATTTTCTCTCTGAGTTCTTTTTGTAACTTACAATATCTTTTAGTCACTTTCTTTAAGTCTGCTTTAAAAGTTTCTGGATCTTGTACCATTTCAATTTGCTCTTTTCTGTCAGTAAATGTTTGAATGTCATCTGAAAGTTTGTCCTTATAATTCTGTATTTCAGTGGCTGTGTTTGTTTTCTCCTCTTTTGTGTCCATTTGTATCTTAGTGAGAGTTTCTTGTATTTGAGTAGTGCTCTCTTTAACAGTTTCAGTTGCTTCCTTTCTTGTATTTGAGTAGCGCTCTCTTTAACAGTTCCAATCTCTTCCGCAATTGATTATCTACATACGTTTTGCTTGGGCAAACAGACTTCTTTTGTCTTCCTGTCGCTGTTCAGTGATTGTGTGTAAAAATTCTTTCCTTCCTTTGTATTGTGATCGCACCAATTTGAGGTGACGTATCAAGCAATTTTCTATGTGATTATTAAAACGTTCGTCAATCTGAGCGTTATCTTTGGCAAAGTTTTCTACCGTTGTCTCACGTAGAATAAGTGCAAGTTCATGCTGTTTTTTTGATAGTTCCTTCAACTTGTCACGTAATTCTTCTTTTGTCTGTGAGTATTTTTAGCGACTGCTTTAATTTTTGCTTTATTTTGTTTTTTCTTTTGATTCTTGTGACTTTTGTCTAGCTTTTGATTCGTGTCTTGTGACTGCTTGTCTAGTTTTTGTGACTGTTTCTCTTGTTTGTCAATTTGTAGTTTGTGTTCTAGCAAAACTGCCATCACTGGATCCGTTTTGGATTGTTCTGTGTTTGATTCTATGTTGTTTGTTGAAAGTTGAGCATCTGTGATCATTTGAACATTTTCAGATGAATGTATCTGTATTTGTTGCTGAGATACCGTCTGTTGCTACATTGGTATCCGATTCATTCATCACGTCTACCGTGATTTTGGAATTTTCGTCATAATAACTATCGTGTCTGCTACGCGGATTCAGTAGCTGTGTACATGTTGTGACGTGCAATGTTTTCACATTGTTTGACTGCATTGTGGCGTATTCGTTACTGTGACTGTCATGTCTGCTACGCAGATTCTGTAGCTGTGTACCTTCTCTTGTATTTGAAAGTACATCGTTTTGCATTGTTATCGCATTGTCTGATGGCATAGCTAAATTCGTATGTATGTCACAAGATTGCAAATTATTTACATTCCCGTACATCTGATTCTCTAGCATTTCACTACTGGGGTATTAGCGTGTAGGACTATTAGCTACAGCTGAAAAAAATTTTTTTGTCTGTATTTTCTGCGCTCCTGTCGCGCAAGGTACGAGTAATGGTTCTGCGCGGCATGGTTGGTAATTAACACTGTGCACCACAATAAATCACTTTACAAAGCGGAGTCAACAAAAAAGCAAACAGAATTACCGATGCGCTGTAAATAAATGTATAAACATTAGTAAACGCGTTGCGCCACTTAATATCGCTTAAAAAGAAAATATTTCAGAGTCAGTATATCCACACTTTCACAGTAGATTCTCTAAGTATTCGTACTGTTCGGATATCGCCTAGTGAAACCTTCCTGTCGAATAAATAGAAGAAATAATGACTGAAATTAATGCGTTCAGACGATAACCTTCCCGCCTAGAATAAAATAATTTAACATACTTCCCGTCTAATAAAAGAAAGAAAGAGCATTGAACTTTTTGTGTCTTGCAGCTTTCCTGTCTGGAATTGCTTTTGACAACGCGTCTGATTTGATACCCTTTAGCGTGCACAATGAAGTACGCCTTGTGCCTTTACTGGTACAAATATTAAAGTAACAGATCAAAAGAAGATTATTTCGACGTGAACACATAATCTTACGCCGAGGCCCTTAGTACTCGTTATCTATCCAGTGAACCAGAAAACATACGTATATATTTTCCTTACCTGTTATTTTACTGTGTAGCCTCCGAATAATGTCACCTGACTGCATGTCTGAATGTACTCACTCTGATTTATTGTTGATAATTATTTGGGTTGGCATTCATTTACTAGGACTGCAAACATGTGAGCTAAAACTGTACTTATGATTTATTTACTTTTTTGATTGAAATTACTGGTGCAAAATTCGATGTCACTATTAAATAAAAAAACTAAGATAACTGAAAAAAATTTAAATATTGTTGTTACTGCTTTCGATGAAAAATAATGCGATATTGACTGAGATAAACTGATCTATTCTGAAAATAATTGAATATAAATTTTTAGCTCTTTATAATGGTTCAATTTATAAAACTTCAGTTTGGGGATCGTTTACATTAAACAGATTAAAAATGTAAGAACGAACTTACAATATGTAATTAGTGCTTAAATACGTTTGATGTCTTCTTGACGTCGATTTTTATTAATTCACAAATAATTACCAATTATATAATTATAGTATTCCTCAAGTAATATATAGCTGGTGGCGAACAGGCACATGGCTCTGTCTCTAAACACAACTTCACTGCACAAAGGTTGACACAAGGGTGTTCTATCGACAATTCTGCGCGCTTCTTGCCGCACTCCTTATGTATCAATGCGTGCTCTCACCCACCAACAAAGAGCTTGGTGCAGATACTTCACTGTCACCATCTGTATGCAAAGAACTTAAATAAATTTTACAAAACATTTTTCTTAACATTTTTCTAACACACTATGGCTGTTATTTACATATTTCTTAGCTTATAAATATCTTTCATTAGTTTATTACTTTGATTAATTTATGTTTTATCCTGGTTGATTTTCTATTGATATATTTCAATATGTATGGCCTGCAAATGCAAATTTTAATTGATGCAGAGGCAGAGCTAAGTTCTATGTCAGCAAAATGTTTTGAATTACTGAAAAATATACCATAAATAGTAGTAATGTCAGTAATGGGAGTCAAAATAATAAGTGCTACCGGAAGGAATAGCAAACCGATAACAAGCCAAATATTTGTATGTTTTGAGATTCAAGGAGATCCATTCGAACAGGAATTTCTCGTGGTGCCATGTCTGTGCACCGATATTACTATGGGTTTAGATTGGTTGTTAAAGTATCGCACAGTTATTAACTGCAATAATAAGACCATGAAGTGCATTTCCAAAGACAAGACCGAAGTAAATGTGAGTTTTGATGAAACGAGTGACGATGTGAATAGTGAATACAAACCTATTCATCTTCTTATTTGTCCTAATGAAATAGGTTTAGGCAAAAAAATGAAATACTACGGCATCTGCAATATGATCATCGACAGTTGTTTGGAAGACGAAT
The DNA here is from genome assembly GCF_023864275.1 of Schistocerca cancellata. Lineage (NCBI taxonomy): Eukaryota > Metazoa > Arthropoda > Insecta > Orthoptera > Acrididae > Schistocerca > Schistocerca cancellata. The sequence goes on from NC_064633.1 coordinate 502,554,896, forward strand.
TAGACAGCATTGTAGACAGATTGCCAAACGCCCTGCCTGAACAAGAACGAGACTTATATGACGTAATAATGAGAAACAAGAACGTGTTTTCAAATAAACCAGGGCTTGTTACTGGATATTAGTGCAAGTTAATTGTAATACCCCATGAACCATTTTTTGTAAGACATATGTGGTGCCGCTATCCAAGAAGCAGGCTGTTCAACAAGAGATAGATGGAATGTTAGAATGGAATGTTGTAGAGAGGGGTACCAGCCCCTATAACCATGTCTTAATAATAGTAGGAAAGAGAGATGGTAGTGTCAAGATTGTGATAGATGCACACACGTTGAATAAGGTCATTCAACATTGGATGGATAGACCTGGAAGTATGGAACAGATACTGCAAAGATTTCACAATGTACAGTTTATGTCTAGCCTAGACCTTATAGCTGGCTCCTGGCAAATAGCCTTAAAAGAAGAATGTAGGAAATGCATGGCATTTTTGTATGCAGTCAGGTGTCACCAGTACATGGCAGTGACATTCGGCCTGAATATATCAGTTTCTGTCTTTATCAGGGCCCTAGATAAGGTGTTAGGCGCTGCCCTGAGCTCAAAACTGAGAGTGAACGTGGACGATTTGCTGCTGGAGAATTCTTCGTGGCCAGAATATTGCAAATTGTTAGATGAAGTTTTCAGTCCGTTACGCAAAGGTGGAATGACGCTGAAACTGAAGAAGTGCGAGTTTGTGTAGAAAGAATTGAATTTCCTTGGTCACATTGTGACAACAGAGGGTATCACTAAAGACCCAAAGGAAGTGGAGACAATAAGGAAATGTCCTCGGCCGAAGACTAGGAAATAGATAAAGTCTTTCCTAGGGTTCCTGGACAACTGAACTTGTTGCGAAAAAATACGCCATTTCTGTGAACTGACGAGTTTCAGACAGCATTTGAAGGACTGAAAAATGAATTACTACAGAATAACATATTGTACCATCCTGATCTTGCGTTGCCATTTCATAAGGGAACGGATTCATCTAATAATGGTTTAGGACTAGAATTGTTTCAAGAGGTAGGAGAAAGAGAAAATAAAAGAAAACAGAACAGTCGCGTTCGCAAACCGAACGTTGATGAAGTGCGAGCGAAACTATACGATTTCTGAGAAAGAATGTCTTGATATCGTATGGAGTTTCATAAAATTTAAAGGTTATTTGTGGGACTGAAAGGTGATAATTCACACGGATCACAAGGCGCTCACTTATGTAAAGGATTTTCGTTTACTGCATGAAAGATTGTCTCCTTTCTTGCAGCAGTTTTACTATGACATTCGTTACTTGTGAGGGTCAGATAACTGTATAGCGGACGCGCTGTCACGATTGCCTGAAATCGATCATCAGGTTGTGGAGGACGAGCGTGAAGGCGTACTGAAATTGTACTGCTTTCAAGATGCAGAAGGTCGTACAAGAATAGAGAGAACCTGTAAATACATGCGTCGCCATTAAAACGATGACGACTGTCTAACTATTGTTAAGAACAAGTATGACGAAAATAGTAGAGAAGGGGAGCAACTGAGCAAGTATTACAAAATATATAACCATATCTTGTACATACGTAAAGGTGAAGACAGCAATAACTGGCGAGTGTGTTGGCCAGCAAGTACGTCACAGAGAGAATTGACCACTACCATTTAGCTTATGGTTATTGCGGAGCAAAGAAGTGCGCTGAGAAGCTAGGGAAATTACAAATTTTAATAATATGATAAATGCAGTTTCTGAAAGAATAAAGACATGTGATAAGTGACAGAGGGTGAAGGTAACAAATTGCACTAACCGTGGCCCTATGCAGAGCATACGACCTAACGATGTGCTGGATTTGGTTTGAACAGACCTCTATGCTCCACTGCCCAAAACTTCACAGAATTTCGCGTACATATCAGTGGTACTAAAAATATTTTCTAAGTTCATCAAGTTATATCCGATAAGAAAGGCAACAGATAGAGCGTTTTATATCAGATTTGTTAATGATTACTCTGAGCACGTCTGCAAACCAAAAGGGGTTTTGTCCGATAACGGAGCCCATTTTTACTTACAAATTTTGGAATGAAGGATTGAAAAGAAATGGAATTGAAGTAATACACGTTTCGGCCTATTGTCTGAGCGGGAATCCTGCAGAACGGTACATACGAGAATTAGGTCGGCTTTGCTGAACGTATTGCCACCACAGTCACAGATCGTGGGGCAGTTACGTCGGTGAATTCGAGACAATAATGAACGCCTTGGCGCATGAATGCACGGGCTACACTCCGGAAGAAATACTACTAGACCATAAGTCTAAAAATTTAGTGGAAGAAATGACTGATTTCCCTAATAGAATTAATATTAATCTTGAAGTAAAGAAAGAACACCTACGAGGAATGATGAATAAGAAAGCTGAAACGCGAATACGGCGTCATTACGCTAAAGCGCAGTTTACCATATTTGTATTGACGATCTCGTACTTGTTAAAGCACACGGAAAGTCAAGAGAGATCGACCATAAAATTTCAAAATTTAAATTCATTTACAATGGACCTTTTCAGTTTATCAGTGTACTTCATACTAATGCTTACCGTTCAGCTTTTCGTAAATCAGGCCAGCTGTTAGGTGTGCGTAATATTGTCGATTTAAAATTGTACCAGTTAATGACTAATTTGTCCGAAATGAGAAAAGACAAACCAAGCCATTACGTGCTATTCTAGTATTAGTGAAATTTGTGAACTTTGTATATGTATGTATTATGTTAAAGTCTTACTGTAATCTGTATGATGTAAGTTATTACCGATGCACTTAGAAGAACTGCAATTTTCAAATCTTTGTACAAGTGTGTAAAAACGGAGAGTTGCTTCCCACCTGGAAAAAAATGTCATGAAATGTGGGGCAAGTGTAACACCAAAAATGCAGGATACATGGCACCTTCTACCGATTTTGCATGGGGGCTTAATTAAATACAATGCAAATAATTTTAATTTTAGTAGCTGTCTGTCCGGTTACACATTCTCGTAACCGGTTGGCCCTGACTAGTATTAGTCCGCAATCTGACTGCATAGAATAACAACAAAGAATGAAAGGAAATTTCCGTTAACACAATTAATTAATTAAGTCCCCAGCAACTATAAAAGTTACGAAACAACAAAGCACAAGTGTAACTTCTCGGTGTGTGGAAGTGTGATTCAACGTACACACCTGGCACGGTTCTTCCTCAATATGGCAAAATGCTTTAAACGCCATTTACAATGAAGTAATTAAAAAACCAGTAATACTATGATTGCACATAGAAACAAGAATTGCATTCTAGTACATTAACACAAGTCAGATGCTTTGTTGACCGAACCTGTGACCAAGAGGCATTGTTATTTAGGAAATCTGAAGTACCAAAAATTTTTTGTTGCCTCATATATATTGACGAAAAATACACTCTGATCATTACAACATCCCCAATCGAACAGCATCGGCTGTCTAGCCCATCAGAACAACTGCACACGACATGCTCACAACTAGTACTGCTATCGACATCGTCTCAACAAGCACTGCCCACGGCAACCTCAGAACTACTACTGCCCACGGCAACTTCTGAACTACCACTGCCCAGTGGAGGCGGCGGAAAAATACTCTTTGGAGCAATCTCTGCCGCTGTGACTCAGTGAAGCCACCTTTCGTATGCCCCTTCTCCACGGGCTAGAATTCGATGGTATTTTTGCCAGCATTGGTGGTGAAAATACCACCAAATTCGTCCAAAAAAAATACAGACAAAAATAAAAAATAATATAAGTAAATATCAACTAAATAAATTTTGGCTTTGCACTGACCTTTCAATATATAAAATACAGTAAGGAATACAAATGCTTGCATACATCTGATTTTACATAATAGTTTACACAAGTATCATTCAATCAATGGCACCAGCAATGACGAATAGGTGTGGGTAAGAGTCTCATAACATTTCATAAACAGTAAATACACAAAAAATCAGTTTATACAAATATTCACATAAAATCTTTTCAATAGTTCAATAGACAAGTAGCAATCCTCAGAGTAGTTGACAGTTCCAGCAGTAGCACCCAGCAATGGTCAACAGGTGCAAATAGCAGTCTCATAACATTTCATCAGCAGTATTTAAACGGCTCCAACAATGGCACCCAAAAATGGCGAGCAGGCGCAGACACCAAGTGACAATATCTCGGTAGCAGCAGTTCCATCAGTGGCACCCAGCAATGTTGAACAGGTACAGACACCAACAAGTGACATAATTTCAGTAGAAGCAGTTCCATCAGTGGCACTCAGCAATATTGAACAGGTGCAGACACCAACAAGTGACATTTTGTCAGTAGAAGCAGTTCCATCAGTGGCACCCAGAAATGTTGAACAGGTGCAGACACCAACAAGTGACATCATTTCAGTAGAAGCAGTTCCTGCAATGTTGAACAGGTGCACGTAACAGTCCATAATATTCACTATCACTAATCAGACAGTTCATGAGTTTATCAGCAGAAATTAAACATTTCCAAGTGGCACTCATCATGTTGAACAAGTGCAGGTAACAGTCCACAATATTCACTATCACTAATCAGACTGTTCATCAGAATTCATCAGCAGAAATTAAACATTTTCAAGTGGCACCCATCATGTTAATAGGTGTAAGCACGAACAACAGTTTGAATGCACACACAATTGCTTTTACAAAATTATTATCGATGCTCTTACACTAAACATTCAAATTATGATAAACACACAAATGATATCAGATAATTGTCATATTAACTATTACAAATACACAAATATCAGTAAACCTATAATATTTATAGGTGGCAGTGCAAGCCATAACAAACAAGTAAAATAATATTTAGGAGGTAGGTCGGTACCAATTATTTGGGATTAGGAAAGGAAAACACACAAAACACACTCACTCATCTTTCATCCACATATTAAGTACTATTGTGTAATTGAATAGTGTTAACTGTGTAAATGTAATTCTGTCAAAATTTGATGTTCAACGTATGTATCAAATAGTAGTGGCAGCAGTGTGTAATAGTCAATAATAGTTGGTCAACATCATACTCATCATGTCAAGACCAATGTTTGCCGAGTCTAATCAAAATGTACGGTTGCTGAACATCTGTCAGTGTGCCAAGATATGCAAATACTTCCTCTCTCCAAAAAAAGTATATACTGCTTATTGATTTAACAAAGTGTATGTGTAGACGATCATCTTTCCACTGGAGTGTTCTAATCTACCATCTTCATCCTCCTTGTTCCATATAAACCAACGAAAAAATATGCTCGTTACTTACTTTACCTCTTATCCACCAAAACTCCAATAATCATCAGCATCACATAATCTTAATACTTCAATAATACCTCTTACGTCGATACATATAAACCTTATCATCAATACCATTTACCTTACCTCTTGTCCACCAAAACTTCAATAATCATCAACTTCACACAATCTCAATACCTCAATAATACCTTTTCAATACATCGATACATATAAACCTTATCGCCAATATCATTTCACCTCCATAACAACTCTTTCCTCTAGTCAGTCTCCTCGAACAAGTACAGATAAAATCCTAGTGCAAACTTCAATTTGTCATCCAATGAAATCCGAAGACACAATGTCCACACACAACCTCTGTGTAATCCATCTTACCCGAATCTTCAACTCATTATGAATTATAAAATACATTTTGGTTACCTTGTCCATCATTAAATAAAAGAAATGCATACATGACCTCTAACAGCCTTTAGTTTGAATAACTCTCAGTAAGTACGAGTACGGAGTGTGAATGGTCGTAATATTTCACAGTATGTACACCACTTTAAGATCATGGCAAAACAGAAGCAAACATGTGGAGTATTTCTTGTGTCAAGTGTCACTTGCTATTTCAATTGCTCACGAAGAATGCAGTGTAATAACTGTCAATGGTCTAAACCTAGTGATGGTATGTCATGTCGTTAGCTTCCTTCCTATTATCATAAATTTATACAGATTCCATAAAACCTCAATCTCACGTGACTTCAATGAAGTTTCTTGTACCAATGTCATTCGTAGCATTATAGCAGTTCATTTTCTTATCTTAAAATATAAGGCACTGAGCGTAAGCAAAACATGCAATAGCGAGTAAATATACCAGTAGAGAACAGAATGTCAACAAGTGGATGCAGCACAATCCCTACAACGAGGCTCTGCCAAGCGAACAATCTATAATTAATACCATAGTGTGACCTAAACTCCTTGTTCATACACTGTATATCAGCATTTCTATATACCAAATTAAGGAGTAGTTATTACAACAAAACAGAAATGTGTAAATATGCAATCTATACGCAAAGCAGCAAATATATATTTTACATAATAAACAGGTCATTAGCATCATACCAGCATAAGTAAATAAATGTCCATATGTAATCTTAATAAGTAAACATGAAGGCGCAAGCAGAGAAATCACGAAGTATAACCTTCATACATAACCACATCAGCACAATTAATCAGGTGACAATTATAATTTAAATAAATAAGCACAGCAGGCACATAATAAAAAAAATGTGACATCAGTGAAAAAGCATAGCAGCCAAGCGATGCATAATATACATAAGTAACAATCCTGTTCATTAATCAATCAATGTCAAAATCAGTTAACACACAGTATAAATCACGTTATCGCGAGCCATCTCCTTTAATTTTGCTGGAATGATAGGAAACAACAGTGCTCTGTGAGAAATATTTGGCGGCTTAGACTTTTGACATAATTTGCATTTGGCAAGAACAGATCGAATACGTTCGTCCATATTACTAAAGTAACAATTTTCTCGTAATTTATGAAAGCATTTTCTGGGACCAAAGTGTGCATAACTGAAATGTATATACCAAATCAATTTATTAACCCACTCATCGGGAATGCGAACTAACCAAACGGAGTTGTCGACCGATTTTCGTTTAAGAAGAATATCATTGCGAACTAAATAATACTGTCTAATCGCTACACATTCCTTTCTCCTCCACTTCTCCTTAAAGTCATTCCAGATTGAATCCTTGCTTTGCTCCTTAGCGATGTCCTGGAGCGAAGACGAAATAAAATTGTAAAACGCAACACCTTGAATATACATCAAACAATAATTGTTTTCTTTGCAGTCCTCCTCAGCACTTTGGTTCAAGCCCATAGGAGCACGTGATAAAGCATCAGCAATAATATTTGAAGAACCCTGTATGTAAACAATACTAAAATCAAATTACTGTAGATACAGCGCCCATTGTGACCAACTTTCATGTGTTAATTTTGCTGACATAAGAAATTCCAGAGCTCGATGATCGGTGTAAACCTTAGTATGTCTGCCATACAAAAATATGCGAAATTTTTTGAAAGCCCAAACATCAGCCAGGGCTTCAGGTTCCGTAATCGAATAATTCTTTTCTGATTTAGAGAGAACACGACTTCCAAATGCAATAGTTTTCTGTACTACAACGCCGTTTTCTTCTATCTCTTGAAATAAGTGTGCACCTAGGCCTTTGTATGATGAGTCCGTCGCCAAACAAAATCATTAGACAACTCCGGATGTGAAAGAAGTGGAGCAGCACCTAAAGCATCACGAAGTTGTTCAAATTCTGATTGAGCTTCCTCATCCCAACACCAATTACAATTCTTTCCAGATAGGTCACATAAAAGAGGTGTGGCCAAATTGTCCAATCTAACAAAGCGTCTAAGAAATTTAAAGACACCGAGGAAACTACAAACATCACTTTTTGTGGTAGGAATAGCATAATTACGAATAGCGTCTAGTTTCTCTGGATCAGGAAGAATACCTTCTGTAGAAATAATATGACCAAGAAATTTCACCTGAGAACGACCAAATTCAGATTTTTCCAAGTTCACTGTAATGCCAACTCTTGCAAAAATACGTAATAATGAATCCCAAATTTTGTTGTGCTCACTCCAAGAACGTTTAGCCATAAGAATATCGTCAACATATGAAGTAGTATTGTCACGGAGATAAACAGGTAAAATTTCGTTTAAACTACGAATTAATGCTGCTGAAGATACAGTAAGTCCAAACGGTATTTTCCGAAATTAGTAACAGTTACCAAAGGCTAAAAAGGCAGTGTATTTTCTACAATCAGGGTGGAGTTCTATTTATCAAAAACTTGCGCGCATATCAATCATGGATAAAACTTTAATTCCATGGAAATGTTGAAGAAGTTCATCTAAATTTTGTGGACGGTCAGTTTCAGGCAAGATGATATTATTTATCTGTCTGGAATCCAGAACCAAACGAATTGACCCATCCTTTTTAAGAACGACATGTAATGGGCTGGTATAAGGACTGACTGCTGGCTCAATAATGCCTTGATCTAACATGTATTGAAGTACACTCTTAACCTTGTCTCTGTAAGCCAAAGGAATAGCGTTCGTTTTTCCTCGAAATGGTGTGTGTTCTTTTACTTTAAATAAATATTGTAAGCCTTGTATATTTCCTGTGTGATGACTAAATACTGTAGCATGTCAAGTCCAAATTTGGTGCAATTCTTCTCTTGCTACGTCATCTGGCACTTCAGCCTTGTTAACCTTTTCATTAATTAATTCTCCACTATTAATTATATCATCCATCGCGTCTCTGTATCTATTGTCGTTGTCATGGATGAACACATTGTCGTCATAATACTCAGCGAAAACATCAGAAGTAAGAAACCTCAAACATTTTGTGTCTGATTCAGATTTCGTTAAACACTCGAAAAATTTCAAACATCTCGGCATTCCGGCAACAGTCAAGTTCACACTTCCTTCCTTAAAGTTTAAAATTGCTCTATGTGTGTAAAGAAACTCCATACCTAATATAATTTGTGTACTGAGTAATGGAACAATAATAAAACTAGCCAAAAATTCATATCCTTGACAAATGAAATTTAAGTTGGTCTGTTGTTTAACTTCCACACTTTTTCCAGAAATAACACCTCGAATTGTAGTTTTAAAAACAGGTAACACAGGACAAGCAGTAATTCTTACACATATACGAAAAGCTGATTCACTAATAACATTCAATGGGCTCCCAGAATCTAAAACCGCAGTGAACGTACTCTTACTCACACATACTTCAATAACAGGATGTAAAAATGCGTCTACATTACTTTCCTTTTCGTCTAGCAAAATGTCTCTCATGTCTTCCAGGCGTACGTAGTGTAAAGTCGTAGTGTTATCGCTTTCTGAACCGTCTATATTGCTGCCAGAAGCCGAAGCTCTAAGTCATTGTCGATTATTTGGGTCACGTCTGTGATTATTTGCGTCATATCGCGGATCAATTTCTACGATTTGCTCTTGTCTCTCTGAATTTCTGTCACGCGGAGGATGCCAATTAGGTCCCTCCTGTCTGTTACATGTAAATTCTTGATTGTGTCTGTTATTAAAATTTCTGTTTTCCTGGCTGTCTGCATAACTACTTCTTGTGTAATTTCGACTGTCACTTCTGAAATTATTGTTATATCTACTACCCTGGTTATTTCTGTAGTAAGAATTCCTATTATTGTATGAATAATTTCTGTCTTGATGATAGCGATTACTGTTTCCGTATGATTGATAATTCCGGTAGGAATTTCTGTTATTATAAATATCTGTGTAATTTCTGTTAGAACGTCTGTCATTGTCATAAGGCTGGTATCTATTGTCCTGTCTGCTTCGTCTGTCATTCTCAAAATTACCGCTATAACGTCCGTTCCGATCATTATCCCTTCTGTCTGAAAATCTATTTTGATTACCGTTACTGAAAAAATTACAAGAAGTCCCGTCATCGTTGTCATACTCAAGTTCTTGTTGTAAAGTCTTAAAGCCTCAATTTCGTCTTTACATCTTCCGGCTAAAGCAATTTGTCTTATCGATTGTGGCAGCTTAGTTAAACAAAAGCGAATTAATTCAGTCAGGCTATAAGGGTTGTAAAGGAATTGATTCTTTCGAATCATGTCTTCAAAGTATTCTGGTGGCGTGCGGAACTCAGACTGTTTAAAATTACGCTGCATAATAAGACTATGTTTGACTCTGTCTTGCGTGTTTTCGGACCAATATGCCGATAGAAATGCATGATAAAAATCATTTAAATTATTACAATCTCTAATATGTGCGCGCATGCGCGTCGCCGTTTCGTTTCCACACATATATTCCAGTTTGTGACTTAGTGGCCAATTTGGTGGAAGTGCGTACATAAATAGATCTAACCATGAGCATGGGTGTATGTCATTCTTAGAATTGCGAAAGATCTTAAATTTCCGAACGGTTAAAAAGTGTTTATAGTCAAAGTTTTCGCCTCATGGCGACTAAGACCTACCGCGTCTGTCCCAGTCCGAATGTCGAATATTGTCAAGTTCGCGAGCCTGGCGCTCTCTTGTTGCATCTCGTAAATGAAATAAATTATTTTCTTCAAAACCCTCTGCTATCTGCGATTCTAAATTTCTTCTACTGTCTTTTCCTACGATTTCGCCTTCAATTTGTTTGACTTGCTTTCGTAATGCCTCAAATTCCCTTTTAAGGCGTTCATTAAATTTTCCCTGATTTTCAACATGTTTATTTATGTTCTGGTACTCTTCGGTTTCTACAAATGGCAATGAAGCTGTATCATCTGAATCTCTGTCCCCATTTAAACTAAGATTTGTCAATTTATCTGAAATCTCCTCAACTCTTTCCGATAAGTCACCTATTTGTTCTTTCTTTTTAATTACGTCTTCCGTAAGTGTCGCGACCCGGGTTTCAGTATTGACACATTTAGTAGTTATCTGTTCCAATTGGTGTTAGGTTATTTATTATGTCATTTGGTACGGATTCCTCGATTCTTTCAAATATTTCTTCCTTATCGTGTGCACGTTGTAAATTTAACTCTGAAAGTTTTTGTACTATCACGCGATCTCTTTCTTCCTGTTCTCTATTCTGTTCCTTTTGTCTGATTTCTATTGAAATTAATCTATTATTGTGGGCATTCAATATCGGTTGTACTTCTTCTCTAATTTCTTTCTTTAATTCATCTTTCATGTTTTTGAAACATGTCCCTATTCGAGAGTCTAACCGTGTTTCCATTGTTTCCATCTCTGTTTTAATTGTTCCTATTTGTGAGTCTAACCGTGTTTCCATTGTTCTCATATCATTTTCTAACCGTGTTGCCAAAGTTCCCATCTCTGTTTTTAATTCAGATCCTAACTGTGATGCCAAATTTAATATTGCACTCATCAACTGCTCCATATCAACTGGTTGGAAAATCTTTTCACCCCTAACATTTCCCGCAAAACCAACTTCTTTCGTCATAGCTGTAAAGCTATCTGTGTTCGATTCTATTCCAGAATCTTCTGTCGTTAATATCTTATTCTGAAAATTTTTTGATTGCGAAAAATTTTGAACTAGTTCCGGACTATTTTCCCGACTTATTAAATTGTTTTCTACTTCATTACTCATCATACTGTTCTCCTGTGTTGGCGAGTTCGCCATGTTAACATTTCCGTCATTCTCCCTATCCATCACTTTTGCCTTTTTCATCGATCGCGTAATCATTTACAAAACATACAAAATTCGTCACTATACGAAAATTACAGACAATATGACACTTTATCACCAACAATGCCATTCACACGCAATGCTTCCCGACAACACGATTAAGGAACAATTGAAATCTTCATAATTGCACAAAATTTTCAAACCCCTATACAAGACATCAGAAACTAAATTCTGCAAAAATACCATTAGAAGAATGACGAGACAACTACAAATGTTCAATTACCAAATCTACACATGCAATATAGACTACAATTACTAAACTACAAAATACTACAACAATACTACTGTCTGCTATTTTTACTTTCAAAAGAATTCCAAGGGACGATCCGAAGCTGCGGTCGCCACGTGCATGGGGGCTTAATTAAATACAATGCAAATGATTTAAATTTTAGTAGCTGTCTGTCCGGTTACGCAGTCTCGTAACCGGTTGGCCCTGACTAGTATTAGTCCGCAATCTGACTGCATAGAATAAAAACAAAGAATGAAGGGAAATTTCCGTTAACACAATTAATTAATTAAGTCACCAGCAACTATAAAAGCTACGAAACAACAGAGCACAAGTGTAACTGTTCTGTGTGTGGAAGTGTGAACCAACCTACACATCTGACACGGTTCTTCTTCAATACAACAAGATGCTTTAAACGCCATTTACAATGAAGTAATTAAAAAAAAAAACAGAAATACTACGATTGCACATAGAAACCAGAATTACACTCTAATACATGAACACAAGCCAGATGCTTTGTTGACTGAACCTGTGACCAAGAGGCATTGTTATTTAGGAAATCTGAAATACCAAAAATTTTTTGTTACCTCATATATATTGACGAAAAATACACTCTGATCATTACAACATCCCCAATCGAACAGCATCGGCTGTCTAGCCCATCAGAACAACTGCACACGACATGCTCACAACTAGTACTTCTATCGACATCGTCTCAACAAGCACTGCCCACGGCAACCTCAGAACTTCTACTGCCCACGGCAACTTCTGAACTACCACTGCCCAGTGGAGACCGCCGAAAAATACTCTTTGGCGCAATCTCTGGCGCTGTGACTCAGTGTAGCCACATTTCAATATATAAATTTTTTTGCTGAATTGTATGTAAATATTTGTAATTTATGTGCTTTCTTTTAATAAGTAAGGACATTGGTTCACTGTGTGTGTAATTTGTGATAGAAGTCTGTTGACATTTCATTGTATTTATCTTTGTCTTACTGTGAAACATATATGCTCTGATAAAAAGACAAAGGAATTGTTATTTGCATCGACTAACAACAATAATACCAGTGCTTGTGAGTTGCAAAATCTTTCGGTAGAGAGTTTTTGCGCGGAGCGCTCAGAGAGAGAGAGAGATACGGATTCCAGCGCTTGTAGTGTGCGGAAGTGTGTTGTTAACCCTGTCGCAGTAGAGAGTACCATTTCGGCGGCATCATGTATGTGCGCCGGCGAGGACACAGGACAGGCGAAAGAGCCTGTATTATGTATGATGGCCCATTCCTCTAATTAGCTGTCCTCCACAAGATGCTACCGTCTTCAACAACATCATCAGTTCCAGCAACACTCAGCTCCGATTTTCGTCGTATGCACAGCGCTGTAGTAAGAATGTTCATTGATAGAAAGTATTAACGGCTAACCCAGCAGCACAGCTGAATGTGATTTGATTGATAAAATTTATTTAAATATAATAACTGAAAATCGGGATGATTGTGTCCTCTTTGTCCTCAGACATTGTTACCAAGCTGGGTCCTTGTTCCCTTTTTTTCCCTATATGCCAACCGAGTGTCATAGGAAACAAACTGAATAGTTACAGCCAGTTTGTTAATGAATAATTTCACTTTTAAGAATTTTAGCCTCAGTCTACTTTCAGTTTACTGTTCTACAACAGAGGTTTCAGTCTATGAGTAAAGTAAAGCAATTTCATTTCTCAAGTTTGAGAACCAATCACTGGAAAAAATAAAAATGTAAAGAAATGCACAAATTAAGAGTGAGGAAGTTTTATTTATTTTACATATAGCTTGGAGCACATGGCGGTTTGGTTTGGTACGTATTCTAGTATTTAATTCTGTTCAAGTCAGTGAAAGAGTTTCAGTTGTTCAAACAATAATTTGAAATCAAGTTTGAAAAATAAGTAATTAAATTTCTGTGACGACGTTACGTTGAGGTCACAGAAAGTCATTGTCTGCGTAACAACGTTCAGTACTAACATACAGTTTAGTTGCATATTTTCAAATCAATACTCGACTTTTTTCCAAAATTTAATGACACACTAAAAGTAAGAGTGACTTCCCAGTTTTCTTAATATTACATACTCACTTAAAATTACTGTCAAAAAACGTGACAACCTTCAGTTACCACGTCAGTGTTTAACAATACATGTTTTCCATTCCCATCATTTTGTACAGGATTTTGGATGTAAATTGTCTAGTGGGCTGGCGACCGTTAAGTATTTCCTTTCCGTTCTTTAGTGTAACTTTTCCGTCCAGTGTTGTTCGTGAGTGAATGCACCAAATAACTTTCACTTTTTCCAAATTATAACCCTGTTCAGTTTAATTACTTTTTAATTTTAGTAGACTTTTCCATCAGAAGGGTCTGTTGCACACTTTTCTCCTACTTATCGGTATTATTTCTTCGGGACAGGTAGTCTTATACAATTAGTAAAAGTCTATTAGGCATACACTCGATCCACGGTCATATTTTATACCGCAAGCAGGATAGGCCGATTAGTAAGGGGGAGGTTACAGTGTGTCGCATTGTTCTGCTGGAATTTCCGAATTACCGAAATCCGTCGGAATGCACAATGGACATGAATGGGTGCAGGCGATCAGACAGGATGTCAGAATCGTATATAATCGGGGGTCCCATATCACTCCAACTGGAAACGCCCCACAACATTACAGAGCCTCAACCAGCATGAACGGTCCCCTGCTGACATGCAGGGTCCACGGCTTCATGAGGTTGTCTCCATAAAATTACACGTCCATTCAGTAGATATAATTTGAAACGAAACTCGTCCAACCAGGCAACATGTCTCCAACCATCAACAGTGCAATGTCGGTGTTGATAGGCCCAGGTGAGGCGTAAAGCTTTGTGTCGTGCAGTCATCAAGGGTACACGAGTGGACCTTTGGCCCCGAAAGCACATATTGATGATGTTTCGTTTAATGGTTCGCACGCTGACACATGTTAGTGGCCAAGCACTAAAATCTGCAGCAATTTGCGGAATGGTTGCCCTTCTGTATCGCTGATTGATTCTCTTCAGTCGTCGTTGGCCCCGTTCGTGCAGGATCTTTTCCCAGCCTCAGCAATATCTGAGATTTGATGTTTTACCTGATTCCTGATATTCTCGGAACACTTGTGAAACGGTCATAGAGGAAAGTGCTATGTCCCATAGCTCATGCGCCTACTGTAACACGACATTTAAAGTCACTTAAATCTTGATAAGCTGCCATTGTAGCAGCAGTAACCGATCTAACAAGTGTGCCAGACACTTGTTGTCTTATATACGAGTTGCCGATCGCAGCGCCGTATTCCGCTTGTTTACATAGCTCTGTATTTAAATACAGATGCCTCTTCCAGTGTCCTTGGCGTTGTTTAGACTACCTCTTTTACATTTTATGAAATCTTGTACGAATGTTTCATGTACTAATCCATCTGATGTGCTGAATACCGACTACGAGAGTTATACCCAGCAATCTCGAGGGTCTTGTGTTGAAACAAGACGTCAAACCCTTGAATGGGTGTTCAATACGATGCTCCACCAGTAACCAACGATATGTACATCTCTGCTGCTACTGTCCTCCTACACTGCGATCTACTTTGTCATCAGAACGACGTGTTACGAGAACAGTTTCTCTTTTTAAGCTTTGCGTTGATCCTTCCCACTGCGTAAAATCATTTCCTGCTCTTACAAACTAAAGAAACCATATTTTAAAGACATCAGAATTATAAACTAATACTTTTATTGTGTGATGTTATGAAAGAGGCTATGGCCAATAACAAAAGTATTGTTGTGAAGATGAATAACGTGTTCTAAAAGAACAAATGTCACATGACTTTAAGGCTTCACCTATTGTGTTTCCTGGTTTTTTACAAGACCAAATGTTGGAGCAGTATAAGAAACGACAGATCCAGGGTGAAAAAAAAGAGTACTGTTTGAGAGTCACAAGAGAAGGACGTGTATTTGGAAAACGTCTGAAGAAGCTATAAGATACCAGGTGCATTGTGTAGTGACGAGACAGAAATTTTGTAATCAAATATTGTATTTTAAAGCATACGGAGAAGTAGACATAGAATCATTAGAATTAGATAGTAATGGAGAGTAGGCCGAAATTTAAGGGAATCGTCACACATAATCAATGTACATTAATGGAAATCAATGTAAAGGCATGGATATTTGCAGGTAAATTAATATTGTCGGATGGAACAGCTGAGCACCGTGTGTATGAAATAGTATGAGATCGAATATACTCACAAGTGCAGTAAAATGAAATCGTATTTGATGTCAGTAGTTTAGTATATAACGAGACGTCATCAGTTCAAGTGGTAGAGGATTGAACTCTACATTAAGGCAGTCGGCTCTGTGCGGTATCAGTGCATGAGTGAGTGCCTTTACTACAAAAAAATGATTCAAATGGCTCTGAGCACTATGGGACTTAACATCTGTGGTCATCAGTCTCCTAGATCTTAGAACTACTTAAACCTAACTAACCTAAGGACATCACACACATCCATGCCCGAGGCAGGATTCGAACCTGCGACCGTAGCAGTCGCGCGGTTCCGGACTGAGCGCCTAGAACCGTTAGACCACCGCGGCCGGCTGCCTTTACTACAGATATGACACAGAAACCATTAGAGACAATGCATGTTATGTAGCTAAACCACAATTGTGACTGTGTCACACAAAACGAGTCATCAAGTGATGAAAAAGAAACAACCGGTGCATACAAGGAAATTTTAATCTCTAACCCTCAAATCGCCAAGAAATTCAACTGTTCAAGCATACTGATTGATAATTTCGTTGATATGGGCAGATCGGATAATGCGGGAAGTAGAAAATTATCTGCGGCATCCAAACGGATACTTTTGCGCAAACCAAGGGCCACAAACCGTCTACCTTCTCAACTTGCGGCTAATTTACAGTTGTAAGTAACAGACAGAGGTGTACGGCAAAGTTTTTCAAATGAAAAAATCTTACGTTCGAGAAACGACTGCAGAAACCTTCCCTATCACCCACACAAAAATACCACTGATTGGAGTTTGCTGAAAAAGTTACGTCATTGACTTGAGAATGAAATAAAGTAAGCTTAAGTGATAGCAAGAATTTTAATGTAGATGTGCAGGATAGATTTCAATATTATTGGCATGATCTGAGAAAAAACAAAACGTTAGAATGAGAATAAATTTTGGTCGTGGAAGTGTTATGATTTGGTCCGGCTTCTTCGCTAAAGGTACTTGGCTGATCACTAGAATCAACTCTGATATGTAAACTGAAATCCTGGAGACAGAACTGATTGAATGTGTGATGACCTGGAGGGTGAGAATGTAATCTTACAATGAGACATGCATCTAGCACTGTTTCCGCTACAGCCAAAAAGTGGTTTTAAGATAGAGGTATCGATGTACGTGAAGTCCCTTGAAGAATACTTTAATGAGTATTTGTCGCAGGGGAAGGCAGTTTGAGGTCGTATGTGAACTGAAAAGATCGGTATGAGAACGGTGGGCGACAAATTCACTGCAAGAACTACATACTCTAACAAAATCAATGCCGGAAAGACTTCTTGAGGTAATTAGGAAGAATATAAGTTGGAAAAGTATTAGCAATGCAATAACACAATAGGACTGTGAGTGCCGTTATACCAAATTCCATGGTGGTAATGCAAACGCCTTAATTCGCTTTTTTTCCTTTGTTTGTGTCTTATATGTTCCTACTGCTTTCATAATACATTCGATACATGTGTGAATCAGACATTGTACTATTACTTACTTCCACTACTGTATAATGAAACAGTGTGCTGAGACACTGAGGAAAGATGGTATGCATTTGGAGTTCTTATAGGCTGCAGATACTTCGGTAATGAGTACCATATTAGGCAGTGCGGCATATCTGAAGAGGTGTAAAGTACCTGACTACATGAGCAGCGACGCGCATTAGCAAGTCTAGATCAGTCAAAAGTTTACTAACAGTAGTACACAAATCACGACTGCTGTACATCACACCAGTCATACAAAGGACTAGTATTATACGCAACACATTGTATTGTGGGAGGACTTGGCACAAAAACAGAATGACAGTCTATAGCATCAACAACGTTCTACTAAGTTATTATCAGTTATATACTGCAGTATTATGTCGCTGTCGTTCCCATATCTTTTACTTGCAAACATGCGAAGAAGCCCTAAATTGATTGTTCTAATCTAATTTAAACTGCACAAGGCGTTTGATTCTGAAGGTCATTTTAAAATCTACGTGAAGTCTATGTAGACAGATCGAAATCGTTAGTTTATAGGTACGAGGTGTCGAAGGGGCAGGACGTAAGACGCAACGGTTTTGCGGAAAGGAGTGATGGAATAACCTTCCTGGAAATTGAAATAAGAACTCCGTGAATTCATTGTCCCAGGAAGGGGAAACTTTATTGACACATTCCTGGGGTCAGATACATCACATGATCACACTGACAGAACCACAGGCACATAGACACAGGCAACAGAGCATGCACAATGTCGGCACTAGTACAGTGTATATCCACCTTTCGCAGCAATGCAGGCTGCTATTCTCCCGTGGAGACGATCGTAGAGATGCTGGATGTAGTCCTGTGGAATGGCTTGCCATGCCATTTCCACCTGGCGCCTCAGTTGGACCAGCGTTCGTGCTGGACGTGCAGACCGCGTGAGACGACGCTTCATCCAGTCCCAAACATGCTCAATGGGGGACAGATCCGGAGATCTTGCTGGCCAGGGTAGTTGACTTACACCTTCTAGAGCACGTTGGGTGGCACGGGATACATGCGGACGTGCATTGTCCTGTTGGAACAGCAAGTTCCCTTGCCGGTCTAGGAATGGTAGAACGATGGGTTCGATGACGGTTTGGATGTACCGTGCACTATTCAGTGTCCCCTCGACGATCACCAGTGGTGTACGGCCAGTGTAGGAGATCGCTCCGCACACCATGATGCCGGGTGTTGGCCCTGTGTGCCTCGGTCGAATGCAGTCCTGATTGTGGCGCTCACCTGCACGGCGCCACACACGCATACGACCATCATTGGCACCAAGGCAGAAGCGACTCTCATCGCTGAAGACGCCACGTCTCCATTCGTCCCTCCATTCACACCTGTCGCGACACCACTGGAGGCGGGCTGCACGATGTTGGGGCGTGAGCGGAAGACGGCCTAACGGTGTGCGGGACCGTAGCCCAGCTTCATGGAGACGGTTGCGAATGGTCCTCGCCGATACCCCAGGAGCAACAGTGTCCCTAATTTGCTGGGAAGTGGCGGTGCGGTCCCCTACGGCACTGCGTAGGATCCTACGGTGTTGGTGTGCATCCGTGCGTCGCTGCGGTCCGGTGCCAGGTCGACGGGCACGTGCACCTTCCGCCGACCACTGGCGACAACATCGATGTACTGTGGAGACCTCACGCCCCACGTGTTGAGCAATTCGGCGGTACGTCCACCCGGCCTCCCGCATGCCCACTATACGCCCTCGCTCAAAGTCCGTCAACTGCACATACGGTTCACGTCCACACTGTCGCGGCATGCTACCAGTGTTAAAGACTGCGATGGAGCTCCGTATGCCACGGCAAACTGGCTGACACTGACGGCGGCGGTGCACAAATGCTGCGCAGCTAGCGCCATTCGACGGCCAACACCGCGGTTCCTGGTGTGTCCGCTGTGATGTGCGTGTGATCATTGCTTGTACAGCCCTCTCGCAGTGTCCGGAGCAAGTATGGTGGGTCTGACACACCGGTGTCAATGTGTTCTTTTTTCCATTTCCAGGAGTTGTAAGTAGGCTGTTTAGATTTTTATATGGGTAATGCCACGTAGCGCTCTGTATGAAAATCACTGGCTGTGCTGTGGGCAGTCTGTGGCTAGTTTGCATTGTTGCCTGTCATTGTTGTCATGAACTGCTATAGCTGGATGTGAACAGCGCGTAGCGTTGCGCAGTTGGAGTTGAGCCGCCAGCAGTGGTGGATGTGGGGAGAGAGATGGCGGAGTTTTGAAAAATGTCATGAACTGCTGTATATATTATGAATCTTGAGGTAAATACATTGTTTGTTCTCTATTAGAATCTTTCATTTGCTAAGACTATCAGTAGTTAGTGCCTTCCGTAGTTTGTATCTTTTATTTAGCTGGCAGTAGTGGCGCTCGCTGTATTGCAGTAGTTCCAGTATCGAAGATTTTTGTGAGGTAAGTGGTTTGTGAAAGGTATAGGTTAAAGTTAGTCAGGGCCATTGTTTTGTAGGGATTATTGAAAGTCAGATTGCGTTGCGCTAAAAACATTGTGTGTCAGGTTAAGCACAGTCGTGTATAAGTTGTTCAAAGGGGACGTTTCATATGGCGACCCTGCCAGGATACCTCACTGGAATCTTCTGATTTTTTCTTGTAGTTTGTGTATTTAGTGTAGCTTTTGTTTATTGCTAGTGCGTAATTGTAGAGAGAATCTCCTTTGTAGTTGCAGTCTTTCATTGTTGTACTGTAAAACAGTTGTGGCATGTATGTAGATTTGCACCAAGTATTTCGCAGCTGCGCTTGTAATTAACTACATATTATTTTCAGTGCTATGTTAACGTGTTCCCTTATTTTTGCTATTCAAATTGTGCTTTTCTGTGTTATCGTGTGAAATATTGTGACAATAATGGCGTGTGAAAAACGTAACACTCGGCTCCAAAGTAAACTAAGAAATGACGGTGAAGACGAAAGCAGTGTGTTGGCCCCACCATGTAATGAATTAACTAACATTCAAAGTAGTAATTTGGTAACTGTGCATAGGGAAATGGAGCGGGCGTCAAACAATGGTGTAGACAGTCAAACAGGTAGTGAACAGGGAAGCATTATCGATCGATCGGTCGGCAACAGCTCGCCTCAGGAATCCGAAATGATAGGACACAATTTTACAAATACTGTAGATTCAGGTTTTGCGTCCTCACCGTTTTCTCAAATGAGTCAAGACACATTTTCTGCTTGTCAAAATGTGAATGTTGCCGGTGAAAATGCACTGCCAAAAAGCATAGAGAAACAGATTCCAGACACTAATACATTATTATTGCAATTAATGCAACAATTGGAACAAAATCAGAGACAAATTGGACAAAATCTTCAAAAGTTAGACACAATGGAACAACACTAGAGACAAACACAGCAACAGTTACACATAATGGAACAAAATCAGAGACAAACACAGCAAAAGCTTCAAAAGTTAGACTCATTGGAACAAACTTTCGAACAAACACGTGAAGATTTAACTGCTGAGTTACATAACATTGAATCGAAATGTCAGAAAGTGTGTAATGACGTAAAAACACAAATTTGTGAGCATTTCCAACCTATTTTTTCGCGTCATGAAAATGCGTTACAGAATCCCGAAGCAGCCATAAAAGAACTGCAAACTACTGTTCATGAAAATAATGAGACCTTGCAAGCTAAAATGGACTCAGTTGCATCTACCGATTCGGTTATGCAACTTGCAAAAACTCAGGAAAACTTAAAGGACACAGTAGATACTCTGAAAATTGGTTCAGAAAGACACATGGAGGAAATTAGTTCATTATCAGAGAAAGTACTCGAACTTTCGGATCAGGTCACTAACTTATCTACGAAGGTAGATGATAATCTGAATGACACAAAACCGGTAGTCTGTAATGACACAGAAGAGTGCGAACAAATTAGGAAACTGAAACAAAATCTGAATCAAATTAATACGCAACACCAAAGAGAAATCCGGGAAGTACAAGAACAGCTGACACAGGTAATACAAGAATTATGTATTTCAGAGGACACTCGCGCCCCAATACGGGAAGAGGGACATAGAAATACGGAAAAGCCACAAAATAATAACACAGGGCATTTCGGTAATTATGAAAGAAATTGGCAAGGTACACCGAATTTTGAGATGGAACCGCCGACACGACGTAACAATGACCGATATGCTACTCGCCGACACGATGATTTCGACTATAAGCTGTTCATTACTACACGTAAATTCAAAACATTTAAGAATTCTGCCAACGACATTCATCCACAAGCATGGCTCCATCAATTCTCTCATTGTTTTCCTCCCAACTGGTCATTGGAGCGCAGGTTAGAATTTATGAGTGGCTACTTGGAGAATGAACCTGCTGTAAGAATGCGATCGGTCATTCACGATTGTCACAGTGAAGGAGATTTTTATCATGCCTTCCTCTCAGCATATTGGTCTCGAGCTACACAAGACCGGGTAAAACATAGCATCATAATTATGAAACATTTTGAACAATCTGAATTTTCCAGTCTTGTCAAGTATTTTGAAGACATGTTGCACAAGAATCAGTATCTTTCAAGCCCATACAGCCCCTCAGAACTCATCCGCATTTACTTAATCAAACTACCTGAACATTTACGGCATATTATTTTGGCAGGACGTTGCAAAGACGACATTGAAGCTTTTCAGGGACTCTTACAAGAATTAGAAATTGACACAGACAGCCACGTGATGCGAAAACAGGAAAACAATCACTACAGATCACATACGTCACAATTCCGTGACGACAGAAACAATAACTGGACACGACAAGGCTATTCTTATAACGTAAATCGTGATCAAAACAGACACCACCCGTATGACTACCACTGGCAGAGTAATAGTTACAGAGAAAGATCGCTTTTCCATAGTAATGACTATCACAGAGACAATCAGAGAAACAGACAATATGGGAACCAAAACAATTATTATCAAGGGAGACAGAATAACTTTAGACGCAACGGTCCACCACGCAATTACGATTCCGGGAGAAATTCTCCACCACATGACCGACAAACAAGAAACTATGTCAACTACCGACATAACGACAGACATGAATTCCATCAGAACTGGCGAGCTTTAAACAGAGCTGGGCCCTCTGGGCAAGGCGAATTTGTGGAAGTTAGGCCTCCTAATCCCAATAACGGCGCGCGCCAACAAAGAGGTAGCAGACAATGACTCGCACCGCAGGCAGCCACTTGCGCCCGCCGGCTCAGGGAAAAAGAACATAGACGCTAACCTTGAGCAAAATTCCAGTAGTCTTTACGGACGAATACCGCATGATAATTGCATTAAAGTTGAAACTCTGCATACTAGGAAGAGCAAAGGGCTACACCACATTTCACATGTAAAACCATTTATTGGGAGATAATCTGCTTTTTAACTTTGTCTTTGCCATAAAACTTTTCACTTCACATTTCTAGTATGCTTTGTCAGACAACATGCAACATTTTGGTTTGCTTGAGAGTGGATTCTGGATTTGAGGTGCTTTCTGTGAAATGCCAGATGACACAGTGGTTAGTTTATGTGACAGCTACACGATTTTATCACGACGCTACTAATGTGTGGCAATTTACAATGTTGCTTTTGCGGTGTTTCTGTTTTATATCTGCACAGTTTTTCTGAATTATTCTGGAAAGTAAAACATGTTTTAGTAGTAACTTTTGTGGTATAGCTACAAGGAGACAGCCTTTTCTGTAGCACAACAATACGTTACAGCACAGTACGTTCTTCACCACAACAATAAGCGTAATAACTAAGTTATCTATACGCAAAGCATTTCACTTTTGTGTATCATGAGGTAAGTACATTGACTTCTGCAGAACTTAGGTTTCGGAGGACGATAACTACGACACTTCCACAGAGATTATCTTACAGCAAGACGCATATTTAGCGCTACAGGACACGTATTTGAGTGATTAATTTTGTACTAAAAACATTTATTTTCAAAGATTTTTGAATTACAAAGAAAGTTTTTCGTGATACATTTCATTCCATTGCTGTAATCTGTAACACCTGAGGGTATAATTACAATAATCCTCAGGGGGGTACACGCCTACTTTGTGTACCATGTGTTTGGCAAGTACAAGGAGCCCTAGCTAATATGGTATTTGCTTATACAACTTTACACATCGGTACCATATTTCTCTAACACATAAATTACACAGCTATCCGATCATTTAACAGAGAAACAAACATTTTTTTTCTACGTCAGTGACACATGTTTACGTAATTACACCGTTGGATAACTTCACACTTATGAAATTGTATTTTGTCTGTACTTTGTGAATTTTTCATATTTTTTCAGAACCATTGTGATACTATGAGAGCTTTGAATGATGTATTTGGTAAAGGAGCATGATTTTAAAGTACGTTTGAGGCAGATGACACTTTTGACATGAGCAGAGAATTTTCTTTAGGTTTTGAAACAATTGCAGAAAGCTACAACGTTTTTGAGATTTGACTGAGGTGTTATGATGTTATTATTACGACGACGATGTGTATTATGCTGCTGATGTATGTTTATGATCAATAAGCTAATGCTATATGAGTTATTTGATTATTCCACGTATGTTATGATAAAATATTGAAGAAGTATTGACGAATAAGGTAAGGAATAATGAGTAGTGTTTAGGGACTCTTGACTTGTGAAAAAGGATGTTGGAAACCAAGAATCGTACTTTAAGAATTATGAAATGTGTGTGTAGATGCGTGAATGTATCACAATGCCGGCGAAACTTTTTTGGACACTGTTATATTCATAGGATTTTGTTTCTACACATTTTCAACGCACATTCTTGACCTGTTAAATATTTTTATATGAGACTGTCACTGTAGCGGAAACTGCTGTCGTAAATATTTCCATAAGAAAGTTAAGTGACCACCTGCACGTGTGTCGTCGGCACACAGCTGTGTCAGACACCAGGAGAACAAGCCATTAGGGTGTGCCTTTCATCGCTAATGCGACACCCTCGTTACTTGAAAACATATGATTACTCGCACTTTGTGCTAATTACTGAAATGCTTATGAATTGATGGGAAATATTCGTACATCTGCACACCTGATTATGACAAGTGTCTTTCTCCGAGAGTTGAGTGCTACTGACTTACGAAATGCCACATGACTATTGAATGATATTTTTATGCTTTGCTTTTCGTGGTTGCTTATTTCATTTGATATCTGGTTTCCAGCTGTGTTGCAGCATTGCTTTTATAAAATGAAATGCATTTGCTAATGTGAACACTTTCTGTCAACAGATCTATTAAATAATTATTTTTGATCCACATTCTTTAAAAAAGGGGCACTTGGAAAGGAAAGAACAATAAGGAGGAACTAGTAACAGTAACACATAATTTTCTTTTCAAGTACATGGTAATATTTTTTTTTACAATAAGTTGTTGTGGTGCACCACTTTAATTACATAGACATTAGGATGTGAATAGACATTTCCCTTTTCTGCATTGTTGTTTTTACTGTAATATTTTTCTGCTTGAGCTATGTCATGTATAGATATAAGTTTTATATTTTTTATATTTTTATATTTGCTGCTGCTGTTTGCCAGGCATAGTGTTATTGAATTTGACTTTTGCTAATTTCTTAATGCTGCTTGCTTCGCAAATCTGCGTTTTTGTTCATTGCTGTTTATATTAACAGTTTTATGTGATGCTGCATTGGCTCGTCCCTTGGTATATATATCTGAGCTCAGTAGATTTAAGTTAGCTTAAGAGGGGGTAGACTATATAAGACACTGACTATGGAGAATAGGTAAAGAATGCATTGCGAAGTTATATGAAAAAGATTTGGGCCCAAATGAGTATTGTACAATCAGAAATAATTATTTTGAAAGAAATATGAATAGAATACAGGAAGGAGGTATAGATAGAACTTTTTGGGAATAATGACGAATGAAGGGAGATCTCCAAGAAGCAAAGAAAGTTTTGTTTGCCAAATACTGCAGTAAAACAAACCCTGTCCTTTCCTTGCGTTATCCCACTATGTCTTTGTGTACCCTTGTGTATTTGTTTTCTTCCTGTCTCTGTGTAGTTTCATAGAATTTTTTCTTCTAATATTAAGCTACATTCACTATGATGAGGAATACTGTTCTCCTCAAATATAATTGGCATTAATAATAAAGTATTTTCTTTGTAAAGATGTTAGACATTATTTATTCTGTTTTGTTTTAATGCTCATGTGTGAAGTTGACGTTTCAAAAGTGATTCTGATCTTTTATTTTTGTACTCATGTCATCATTCCTGTAACACTGATGTATATGTTTTTTTTCTATTCTTTTGTAAAGCCTGTACTACAAATGTTATCTGTATTGTTATGTTTTTAATTATGTATTTTGTACCTTTGTCATTGTATTCTTACGTTATAAAATTGTAATTGACAGCAGTTGATCAAATTAAGTAACTTGTAAGTTCCATCTCACTGCACACATTTCTGTTGGTCATAGTATATGGACAATATGTGAGAAGTAGGGACTGATAGTGTTTGCACGTGTGTTAATAATTCAGCAAGGGACTGGATAACAGCATTGCTGGTTCTAAGGACAATTCCAAAAACTTTGTGAGTGCACAAGTGGTGGTTATGGACTTGTTATATTAACTGCAAGACTCTTCACTGGTGATTGTGCACCCGCACAGTCGCAACAGATGGCTGCTGGCCGTCTCTACAAGGACTACAGTGGGTCTGCATCTCTGGTGGCCCATCAATACCACAATCTCTACCAGGACTACAGTGGGCCTGGCCACACTTTCTACAAGGACTGCAGTGGGTCTGCACCTCTGGTGGCCCACCAATACCACAATCTCTACCAGGACTACAGTAGGTCTACTCTGTGATGACCTATCTACCAATCTTCTTCAAAACGTCGAATGACTCTGCTGTGGGTTTGCTCTGTTGTGGCCCATTACCTGTCTGCATGTCAAGAGTCAGTACTGTCTTTCCGTTGGAAGGACCACACTACTTCTTCAAGACTGCATGGAAATCCACTAATTCTGTGTGCAATTTTTTTTACTAATGAGACAATCTGAAAAAAAACTGTAATTACTATTGTGATGAACGATCAGGACTGTCTTTATGGACGGTGAGAAAATTTTAGCTTTTGACCAACATTGTATCAATAAGTGTGTGCACTGGATATCTTTGTTAGTGTAATTATAAAAAATTTTCTCAAATCATTATTGGCCACTGGCCAAAAAAAATTTGTAAAATTTTTTGTGGGGAGCATGGGGGCTATGTAAGTAGGCTGTTTAGATTTTTATATGGGTAATGCCACGTAGCGCTCTGTATGAAAATCACTGGCTGTGCTGTGTGCAGTCTGTGGCTAGTTTGCATTGTTGCCTGCCATTGTTGTCATGAACTGCTATAGCTGGATGTGAACAGCGCGTAGCGTTGCGCAGTTGGAGGTGAGCCGCCAGCAGTGGTGGATGTGGGGAGAGAGATGGCGGAGTTTTGAAAAATGTCATGAACTGCTGTATATATTATGAATCTTGAGGTAAATACATTGTTTGTTCTCTATTAGAATCTTTCATTTGCTAAGACTATCAGTAGTTAGTGCCTTCCGTAGTTTGTATCTTTTATTTAGCTGGCAGTAGTGGCGCTCGCTGTATTGCAGTAGTTCCAGTAACGAAGATTTTTGTGAGGTAAGTGATTTGTGAAAGGTATAGGTTAAAGTTAGTCAGGGCCATTGTTTTGTAGGGATTATTGAAAGTCAGATTGCGTTGCGCTAAAAACATTGTGTGTCAGGTTAAGCACAGTCGTGTGTAAGTTGTTCAAAGGGGACGTTTCAGAGTGTACTTAGAAACATTAACTGACAACATTGTAACGAAAATATGATTTTAACTTGGTTTATAGTATACCTGCGCGGCCGGCCAGGGTGGCCGAGCGGTTGTAGGGCCTACAGTCTGGAACCGCTCGACCGTTACGGTCGCCGGTTCGATTCCTGCCTCGGGCATGGATGTGTGTGATGTCCTTAGGTTAGTTAGGTTCAAGTAGTTCTAAGTTCTAGGTGACTAATGACCTTAGAAGTTAAGTCCCATAGTGCTCAGAGCCATTTGAGCCATACCTGAGCGTTACAGTTAATTTCTAAATCTCCATCAGAGCCTTTTTATTTCGATTTGGTATATGTTTCCTGAATAAGAGACGAGTGTTTGGTTATCGTGTAATGTTTGTAACGCAAATTCCGCTCTGCGTGCGTGTGGAGGTAGATTTACGCCAAAGCTCGGAATAATAATGAAAGCGATAGCTGCGTAAGCGCCGTGGACTGTTATTTGTGTGAGGGACAGTGATAAATATAGAGACTACCGTGAATCGTGCGCAGGAAAAGAATCAATGGCTGTAATACGAAACTCTAAATGGTGACACACCGAAAGCTGAATTGTAAAAAATATCCGCGTCGGTTGCCTTAAGAGGAGAGCGATGCACATAGAGCATTCATTGAATTCTTCCTGTTGTAGAGTGTAGCTAGGTATGGTTGGAGGCTGTATGGGAACGATTCTGTCGCTTTCATCAACAATGAAATCTTATCCGCTGGGCTGCTTTTGACAAACCGTTCAAAGTGTGATCTACTGAATGTACTGAATAATGTACTTCTGTATTAAACTAATAGAAATTATAGAAAAATCCTTTAATAGTCCAGATCGCAGTTGTATAACATTCAGTGATTAATAGTTTCGGCTGAATATTCAGTCACGTTAAGGTTAGTCACATACAGTGTCTGATCGTTATGACTATGTGTCTGCATCTACTCTGTGCTCGATTACATGATTCGTTTGAAGGTGGCTGAATTTTCAGTAGAAATCATAAGACACTGAATGTTATACAGTTGCGGTCTACACTGTTATAAGTTTTAGTTTATATGATTTTTTAGCTTCGTTAAACTTTTTTAATCTTTTGTCTCCTCTCAGACCATATCAGGAAATGACAGTGTGTTTGCAACTGCAACCAAGTAAAACTATGGCAAAATGAACACGTTCCAACTAATTTAGGCAATTAAATGACTTCTTTAATTTAACATGTCGTGCTCTATGCGTTGATATTTGTTGGAAGCGAGATTGCCTCCTAGCGGCAGTAGAATGGTACGATAGAATTTTCACAGTGTGTCTTGTGTTTCACAATAACTGAAATTTAATAGCACTTCTATTAACTCTCCCTTGACAGCTGTCTGCAATCCCACAGGACAGTTCAGTTGCATTACACGACGGAACTGTCCACTGCAGTGTTTCCAAATCAACATTCAGAACAACGAGGGACTGTGTACTTTGCCAAGCTAGATAAGAAAAGAATCAATCGTACCATCACTAATGCGACATGCGTTCGTCCAATCGTGCGATGTGAGTCTTTTTTTCTCTACTAGCACGCCAGTTAAATTTTTGTTTGCTGTTTCAATTCCCGTCGTATTGTGAATGTAGCACGTATCAATTTTTTCATACTTGTGATGTTATACCAATGAAGGCTTATTGTAGAACTTAGTATTGAACCAAATAAACTGCCGTCAAATATTATGAAAGCTTTTCTGTTACTGTGAGAAACATAATTGAACAGTAAGGCAAAGATATCGTTCCATACATGAAATGACAGTGAATGTGCCGAAAAATACAAGTTAGTTCTGCGTAGAGTGACGTGACACTGTAAGTAGGCTGTTTAGGATTTTATGTTGGTAACGTCACGGAGCGCTCTGTATGAAAATCACTTACTCAGCTGTGTGCAGTCTGTGGCTGTTGGAATATTGTTGGAATATTTGCTATTGTAGTGTTGGCCACTGGGATGTGAACAGCGGTTAGCATTGCACAGTTGGAGGTGAGCCGCCGGGAGTGTTGGATGTGGGGAGAGAGATGGCAGAATTTTGAGAGCGGACGATCTGGACGTGTGTCCATCAGAAAGAGTAAATCTGTAATACTGGATATCACGAACTGATATGTATCTTAATAATGTTCAAAAGTCATCATATATACATATATATAATATACATATCATATATATATATATATATATGATGTTTGAACATTATTAAGATAAATACATTGTTTGTTCTCTATCAAAATCTTTCATTTGCTAACTATGCCTCTCAGTAATCAGTGCCTTCAGTAGTCAGAATCTTTTATTTGGCTGCCACTATTGGCGCTAGCTGTATTTCAGTAGTTCGAGTAACGAAGAGTATTGTGCGGTAAGTGACTCATGAAAGGTATAGGTTATTGTTAGTCAGGGCCATTCTTCTGTAGGGATTATTGAAAGTCAGATTGCGTTGCGCTAAAAATATTGTGTGTCAGTTTATTGATGATCAGAATAAGTAAAGAGAGAAATGTCTGAGCACGTTAAGTTATATTCAGCTGTTTGAAAATCGAATAACGTATGTGGTTTATCAGCACAGTCATGTATAATTTTCAAAAGGGGACGTTTCAATGCAGAGAACTGACTGCAGTAATGCTAATAATGTGAACTGTGCGCAGGGCGAATAAGTTCGTTCTGCGTACTGTAACGTGACAGTGACTGCAATATAGCGACTAATGTGAGTTGTTTTAAAAGCCAGTTATTCATTCAGAACGCCCGCATTATAGTGATGCAAAGGAATGAATTTCAAATAATTTTGCAAATAAAATACCAGTAGCGATTGCCTAGACAAAGTTTTTGTACAAAATGTTCAGTTAAACCTGCCCTCTTCTATATACTGACTTAAATGAAAATTGTTACACAATCAGCATCTCGATCTACCACTACCAAACTGACATTCCGGCAAATCCATGCCCGAGGACCGTGTTGTTTAAAGTGTAACTGATATGCCAGGATTTTTAGAGAATAGAAAAGTTATACCTTCGTGATGAAAGATGTGAGTGCATGATGGCTATGTGGTCGGTCTAAGGTTACTGGTATTTTTGGGATGGAGATCGCAACAATGCATTTGCAGATGACGTGTTCGGACAGCTCGGCGCCATCTTTTTGACTGAGAGAGTGGTCGAATGATTGGCGTGAAGGGATATGGCAGCATTGTAATGAAAGACAGTAGAGTCGGTTGGCTATAGCGAAACTACTGCAGTACTAAAGAGTGCATGATGGGGTGAGGATAACAGTGCGGCTAGAGAGTTTGGCAGGGATCAATCCGCTTGGACTGCACCACGAGAAGGTCGTAGGACCGTTCGACTCCCCTTGATGAGTAGACGGTAGGAATATCTTCAATTTGGTAGAGGTTAGAGAAAATTTTCGCAACGAACTGTCGGACACAGACCACTAGAACCTGGTGCGAAGTCCCTTTTTTGCTGCACGTCCTGGCACCGCACGTCTCTACTAAAGCGGTATCCGTAAAAAAACGCATGGACGCGAAATGCCAAAGACAATCGAAACGTAAGTGCAGCAGAGAAGCGTTTTTTTTTCCTTGGAGGATGCTAGGATGGACGTGCGGCCAAAATGGGACTTCGCACCAGCTTCTAGTGGTCTGTGCCCGACAGTTCGTTGCGAAAATTTTCTCTAACCTCATCTATCGAAAAACGTTGAAACTGAAATGACAGTACATGTGATTCTATGAATTCAACATAGTATCTCTAGTTACCAGATAACGTACATTAATCGTGTAGGAAACGCCTGGGGACACAATGAAATCGCAAAGTGGACTTTGGCATTTATTCTGTGAAGAATGTTATTTAAAATGTATTTATTCTTTGGTTTTGTTCTAGCACTGTGTCATCTCTTTTTATCTCTCTTGGCTTTGGTATTGGTCTTGTGCTCAACGACATGCAAAAATAAAGTTATACCCTTTTCGCATTACTCAATCTCAAAAATAATTATTAATTAGTCTCAGTGGCTTTAATGGTGACCCCAAACACTGAACATAAAGAAAATTACGATGTACAAGCAAGAGAATTCAGCGACTTCAGAAAGTTCACGGAGGAATGAAGAGATCCAGCTGGTGAACCTTCAAGAACAGATACATGAACAACTGAAGGCACTGAAGTTAGCATTGGAAACGCGTATTACTCCAACGTCAAACACACGTACGGCCGTATAAACCAACAGCCCAACGGAAAACATACAGCACGTAAAAACTGGAATACTGCAGTTCCTGCCGGACAATATGCAGCTATAGTTTGCAATGATTGAGCTCACGTTTGCCCAAAGCAAGATCCATGACGAGCAGACGAAGTTGGCGATAACAGAGAATGCACGGGATGCTAGAGCAGCAACCGCAGCAGAAGATGTAATACTTCGACCTCCAGCAGAACGACCTTGTGTAGCATTGAAAAGTGTATTACTCACCAGAATGCGTAAACCGTTAAACCAAAACATACGGCAGGGGCTTATAGAAGAACCTGTAGGTGACTGGACGCCGTCGGAATTTTTGAAGCATTTGCACAGTATCGTCAATGCAGAAGAATTGTCAGATGCGACTCTCAAACTCATCTGGCTAGATCAATTATCAAGCACGGTAAAAGCTGCACTATTAACTCGTGGAAAACGACGACATGCAGAACCACTTGGAAAGCAGGCGAAGTCCATCCGACCATAGGCTGGCTTACAAGGCAATCTTTAACGGGAAAGAAGCGTCAGAAGTGTAGAGGACAAGGGGTTATTGTTAGGAAATATGGTGCGAAATTGTGATTTAGTGTGTTTCAGCGTGCGATGCGCCAGCTTCACGGCAGACGGCGGACGAAGGCAGGCCGGCGGGTTATGCAGGTGACACAGTTTTGCAACGAGCGTCGGTATGTGTGTACGTGCGTGACAGCCATCAACAGCCAGAACGCAGCATTAGCAGAATTAGGCAGGCGCGGGCAGCGTGTGGCGCGGTTGCATTAGCCAACTCGTCGAGAACGTTATAATAAACACGGCGCCGCGTAACCGGCGGATTCAGCAGCAGTCTGCACTATGTAAGGGCATCAGGGGTGGGCATCGGCATTCGGTTCGACCGATTGGGCGTTCGGTGGCTGTTACGTCGTCGTCATCAGTGACGCTGTCACTGAGGACTGGCCGACGGAGGGCGTTGCTCCCTGCTGCACCGGCGACTCCCGGCGTCGTCACGAGCTACAGCATCTGCAGGAGGCGAGCTGCGCCAGGCCTTATGCTGCTAACCTCCAACTGCCTGTGCAGCTGCTGACCGAGCACGGCGCCACAGCAGCAGTACAGAAGACTCAGCATACCGACATGCAATAAACAAATACATGAACTTACACGACAGATGACTTTACAGCAGCAACACTTCTCACAATTGTTACAGAATGAAAACAGCAAGGCCAATGGCGAAATTGAACAACGACAGATATGTTGGTAGCATCAACGGTTCGTGGATAGAGCAGAAAGTGTTTGCAGCCATGTGCGTACCCAAACGTGAGCTGCGGCCAGTGGTAAACGCAGCGGTCCACGTTAGCGGAGAAGAGCGCCTGCAACAACGAGATGAGGTCGATGCAAACTACGAACGGGAGAGTAACGTCAGTAATTTTCTTATCACCTCCACTTCGCTTTATGGCAAAGCTGTCAAGTCAAACCGCTGCCACCTAACAGACTCGGTATCTGATGTGAGTGTGCTCCCCTTTACTGACTATCAAGGAACGGATGGCACTGCAGTGATGAAATTAACAGCAGCAAATAAGTCGCCAATTGTTGCTCACGGCACATGTAAAATCGAAGTCGCTTTAGGTTTTTCACAAAGCAGTCAGTGGACCTTTGTTCTGGCGGAGCTGTCAGAGGCGATATTGGGTGCAGACTTTCTTTGTGACATGCACATTACAATAGATCTTCCTAATGTACAGATTAAACGAAATCAAGTGCCAGTAGATGGCATCACGGAACGTGTCATTTACTGCGCTGGCAAGTATAACTGTAACGCAGTGTCACAAGCTGTAAATGATAACACGGTCGCAGAAAAATCCGCAGTAACTCACCAAACTGTACACCACATTTTCACCAAGCCCGGTCAGCCAATACATCAACGACAGCGCAGGTTAGCACCCGATCGATTCGTGGCAGCATAAGCAGAATTCCAAGCATTACTGGTATCAGGTGTCATACGTAGTTCACACAGCCTGTGGGCGTCACCCATACATTTGGTAAAGAAAAAAGATGGGTCGTAGGACCATGTGGCGATTACAGGAAGTTAAACGCACGTAATATACCAGATCGTTACCCAGCGCATAATATTCGCGATTTCACAAATCAATTAGCTGGGGCAACGATCTTTAGCATTACTGATTGTAAAAAAGCTTATCACCAGGTACCAGTCGCAGAAGAAGGCATACCGAAACCAGCAGTTACAACACCTTTCGGTTTATTCGAATATGTCTGAATGCTTTCGGGTTAAAGAACGCAGCTCAGACATGGTATAGACTTATTCATGAAGTGTTGCACAGGTTGAAAGGATGCTCAAAAATGGTTCAAATGGCTCTAAGCACTACGGGGCTTAACATCTGAGGTCATCAGTCCCCTAGGTTTAGAACTACTTAAACCTAACTAACCTAAGGACATCACACACATCCATGCCCGAGGTGGGATTCGAATCTGCGACCATAACAGCAGCGTTGTTCCGGACTGAAGCGCCTAGAACCGCTTGGACACAACTGCCGGCTGAAAGGATGCTTCGCATATCTTGATGACATATTAATCTCATCAACGATGGCAGAAGCACACACGAGAAGCAAATGCCCGCAGTGTTCACCTGCATAAGCCAGTACGAAATAATAGTCAACAAAGCAAAATGCGAACTGCGAAAACGGCAAGTGACGCTTCTAGGATATGAAGTTTCGGCGGAGGGCATACGCCCTTGAGAGGACATGGTAGCCCCGAGACTTACCATCAACTCAGAAAATTTTTAGGCGCCGTAAATTTCTATAGACAACATTTGTCGCGAGCTGCACTTGTACAAGCTCTCTTGACAGACGCTCTCGCGGGTAAAAATGCAAATGGCAAACGACCGTTGCAATGGAATGTGGACATGGAGAGAGCATCTCAACACATAAAGGCCGACTTACGAAAAGAAGTACTCATTACTCATACGGTACTGAAAGCTCCTCTGTCAATAGTAGTCGATGCCAGCCAAGACACGTTGGGAGCCGCACTGCTCCAGAAGTAAACGACAAATGGCAGGCTTCGGGTTTTTTCTCACGAAAACTTACAGACCAACAAAGGCCAAAAAAGAGAAAAAAGGGAATTGACGCATATTACTAGAATGTATGTATGTACTTTCTACGTCTCCTCCGAAACCACTCGATGGATTTCAACCAATACACATATCACTTACTGTCTGGAAACAATCGCTGTGATGCTGAGAGCCACGCTAAAGGGGTTAGATAGGGGTGAAAAAGATGTGTACGCTACTACAGGTAAATATTCAGATTTTATTCATCCAGTATTTGAAAACGAGAGCACTTAGTGACCTGGAAAGAACTTTACACATAATTTCAAACCGTTGCGAACTTTTTCTCGCCGACACGCATGGCATAATATTAAAAGAAAAAAAAGTTTATTACTTACAAAATTTTCTGGGTTCATTTTCACATGAAGCATGATGTTCTAGCTTATTATGTCTTCACTATTAGCAGTATTCGCGACAAATTTTGCAGCCATTTATCACATATACCACTGAATGTACGTCCAAAGTTATATTTATGTGAGCCGAATAGCTCAGGACGTATGACGTCATAAATAATGAGACTTGTGAAAAACTGCCGTATCGTACATGACGTTTACATTTAATGTAACTAACCCTTTGGAAAGATTTCGATGAAAGTTGGTACGGAGATGGCTTCAACCCTGAGGAAGGGCACAGGCTTCTTTTATGTAATTATGTAGTACATAATACTTATTCAGTTGAGGAGAGTTACGCAAATTACGGAAATATATTTTCTCTTTGGAGAAGCTATTTACTCTTGAACTTTATTATATTTCTGAAAACATTTGCCTTGGTTGATGTGTGCTACACAATACGACTCAGCCTAATGAATACAATGTTTATACAATGTTCACCTTGTTTATTTCATACTTCCACACTATCTGCTGTACAATGCAAACAACGCATAATATACACTGATCAGACAGAACATAATGAACAGCAACCGACTGTCCATATAAACCCGTCCAAGCAACTGCAGTGCTACCTGGCGAGGAACAACTGCTAGTCAGACAAATGCACGGGGCATGCAGTATCACCGAGCGTGCTGCCCGTATATACAATGTGGAAGGCGCGCGATCTATCTTAGTTTGACCGAGGGCAGACTGTAACGGCCCAGAGGCCTGGCAGGAGCATTTAGGAAACTGTACGACTTGTCGGGTGTTCGAGCAGTCCTGTGGCAAGTGTCCTCACCAAATAGCGAAACCAAGGTGAAACCACGTCCAGACGTTGTGGGGTTGGGCGGCCAACCCTCATTACAGATTTCGGAGGTCGTGGGCTGGGCCTACTGCTAAAAGAGGACATGAGGCGAAGTCTGGTTGAACTAACATCAGACTTTAATGCTGGACAGAGTACATTTGTGACTGAACACACACTGCACCAAACACACCTAACGACGGGCTTCCATTGCTGAGCCGGCCGGAGTGGCCGAGCGGTTCTACGCACTACAGTCTGGAACCCAGCGACCGCTACGGTCGCAGGTTCGAATCCTGCCTCGGGCATGGATGTGTGTGATGTCGTTAGATTAGTTAGGTTTAAGTAGTTTTAAGTTCTAGGGGACCGATGGCCTCAGAAATTAAGTCCCATAGTGCTCAGAGCCATTTGAACCAATTTTTTTTCTATTGCTGACGACCGATGCATGTCCCCATGTTAATACCACAACATCGGCAACTACAACTGATATGGGCAAGTGGGTATTGAGAACGGACGTTGGCACAGTGGCAGAGAGTTGCATGGCTTGATGGTGATCCCGATACCTTTTTCATAATTCCGATGGTAGGGCGCGAATCTGACACCAGTACTGCATTACGGAGACAAGCTGGCGGCGGATCCATTATGTTCTGGGGAACATTCACATGAGCATCCGTGGATCCTGTTGAGCTCGTGCAAGGCACCATGACAGTCAAGGAGTATCGTACACTGGTTCAAGACCACGTACACATGTTCATGACCATCATGTTTCCCATCAGCACTGGCATTTCTCAGTAAGATAATGCACCATGTCACAAATCACAATGAAAACAGATTCGTGACTGTCTGAAAAGTAGTGTCATCTTGTGTACATTCATCCCTAAAAAATTATTATCCAACTACGTCTTTGGAGTAATGGAAATATCATCCGCAGACCTAGAGTTCAAAACTCTCACTACATTTTCAAGTACTGCTTCGCTTTCATGTCCTACATCTCCTGCAGGAGTTGTCTAGGTTCTATATAAGTTGTAGATAACCTTGCACTAGTGTATTTTAATCCTACGACCTTCAGAGTTTCAACATTGTCAAAAGGCTTCTCTAGATCTGCAAATTCAATAAACAAAGATTTTCCTTTTCTTCAGTCTATATACACTCCTGGAAATTGAAATAAGAACACCGTGAATTCATTGTCCCAGGAAGGGGAAACTTTATTGACACATTCCTGGGGTCAGATACATCACATGATCACACTGACAGAACCACAGGCACATAGACACAGGCAACAGAGCATGCACAATGTCGGCACTAGTACAGTGTATATCCACCTTTCGCAGCAATGCAGGCTGCTATTCTCCCATGGAGACGATCGTAGAGATACTGGATGTAGTCCTGTGGAACGGCTTGCCATGCCATTTCCACCTGGCGCCTCAGTTGGACCAGCGTTCGTGCTGGACATGCAGACCGCGTGAGACGACGCTTCATCCAGTCCCAAACATGCTCAATAGGGGACAGATCCGGAGATCTTGCTGGCCAGGGTAGTTGACTTACACCTTCTAGAGCACGTTGGGTGGCACGGGATACATGCGGACGTGCATTGTCCTGTTGGAACAGCAAGTTCCCTTGCCGGTCTAGGAATGGTAGAACGATGGGTTCGATGACGGTTTGGATGTACCGTGCACTATTCAGTGTCCCCTCGACGATCACCAGTGGTGTACGGCCAGTGTAGGAGATCGCTCCGCACACCATGATGCCGGGTGTTGGCCCTGTGTGCCTCGGTCGTATGCAGTCCTGATTGTGGCGCTCACCTGCACGGCGCCAAACACGCATACGACCATCATTGGCACCAAGGCAGAAGCGACTCTCATCGCTGAAGACGACACGTCTCCATTCGTCCCTCCATTCACGCCTGTCGCGACACCACTGGAGGCGGGCTGCACGATGTTGGGGCGTGAGCGGAAGACGGCCTAACGGTGTGCGGGACCGTAGCCCAGCTTCATGGAGACGGTTGCGAATGGTCCTCGCCGATACCCCAGGAGCAACAGTGTCCCTAATTTGCTGGGAAGTGGCGGTGCGGTCCCCTACGGCACTGCGTAGGATCCTACGGTCTTGGCGTGCATCCGTGCGTCGCTGCGGTCCGGTCGCAGGTCGACGGGCACGTGCACCTTCCGCCGACCACTGGCGACAACATCGATGTACTGTGGAGACCTCACGCCCCACGTGTTGAGCAATTCGGCGGTACGTCCACCCGGCCTTCCGCATGCCCACTATACTCCCTCGCTCAAAGTCCGTCAACTGCACATACGGTTCACGTCCACGCTGTCGCGGCATGCTACCAGTGTTAAAGACTGCGATGGAGCTCCGTATGCCACGGCAAACTGGCTGACACTGACGGCGGCGGTGCACAAATGCTGCGCAACTAGCGCCATTCGACGGCCAACACCGCGGTTCCTGGTGTGTCCGCTGTGCCGTGCGTGTGATCATTGCTTGTACAGCCCTCTCGCAGTGTCCGGAGCAAGTATGGTGGGTCTGACACACCGGTGTCAATGTGTTCTTTTTTCCATTTCCAGGAGTGTAGTAATTAAATCATAATGTCCGTACTGCCTAACATGTACAGTATTCTTCGGAATCAGTACTGATATAAGCCGAGGTCGACGTCTTCCAGTCTCTACACTGTTACGTCAATATGTAATTCGTGTCAGTATTTGCACTCTTTTTTTATTAACTTTATTGTCCGGTGAAATTCACGTCTTTCAGCATCTTTCTTGTTAAGTAACCAATATCATTATGTTCATCTTGAAGTCTTAGGGTACATCTATCTGAGATGACTTGTATAAGCGGTGGAATAGATTTTCCGGGTTATGTCCTCCCAAAAATATCAGTCAATCTGAGCAAACGTCGAAAACTTGCATTGAAGTAGATCTTTCAGTGCTCTATCAAATCCTTATTTGATTGTCAGACTTTCAGTCCTATTTTCTTTTAATTTTTCTTATGTTTCCGTAATACTGTCTTCTAGTCCTCTTCTTTCGTGTAGGCCTTCCATACAATTCTTACTCTTTCAACCTTCCGTTCTCTGGCTATTATTTACTACATTCTTACAGTTTCTTCTACTTCCGCCAAAGGTCTCTATAATTTTCCTACAACCAGAATCTTGTCACAGTCATGCATACTTCTCTAGCTTTATTTGCTGTATTTTAGGATGATTAGTGGGGATGATGATTGCATTTAATTTCGGTCATCGACCGCCTTCTTCAGGTGCTGTGATCAGACTTATTACGCGTATCATACTGCAAGAAACGTACCAAACAGTGAAGTAATGTTGGTGTGACGCCACTATTTATAGCCGAATTAAAGTCGAGAAGCGCGCAGCGTCCTTTTGTGTAAATTTCTTTTTCTGAGAGTGTAACGTTCCTCCGTGAAAGAACACGTACTCCAGAGTTTTGCAGATTTGCTGGTTTGATACGGCTCGCCACGATTTCGTCTCCTGTGTTAACCTCTTCATCTCAGAGGAGCACTTAAAACTTACGTCCTCAATTATTTGCAAGATATGTTCCAATCTCTGTCTCTATAATTTTTGCCCTCTACAGCTCCATGTAGTACCATGGAACGCATTCCCTCATTTCTTAACAGATGTCCTATCATTGTGTCCCTTGCCCTTATCAGTGTCTTCCACATATTCCTTTCATCTCTGATTCTGCGCAGAACCTCCTCATTCCTTACCATATCAGTCCACATAATTTTTTAACATTAGTACGTAGCATCACATCTCAAATGGTTCGATTCTCTTCTGTTCCGGTTTTCCCACAGTCCATCTTTCTCTACAGTACAATGATGTACTCTATTCTCAGAAACATCTTCCTCAAATTAAGGCCGATATTTGATGTATTAGTAGACTTCTCTTGGCCAGGAATGGCCTGTTTGCCATTGATATTCTCCTTTTGACGTTCTAATTGCTCCGTCCGTCATTGGTTATTTCACTCCCAAGGTAGCAGAATTCCTTACCTTAACCTACTTCATGACCATCAGTCCTGATGTTAAGTTTCTCGATGTTCTCATTTCTATAATTTCTCATTACTTTCGTCTTTTTTCGATTCACTCTCAATCCATACTGTCTACTCATTAGACTGTTCATTCCGTTCAGCAGATCATGTAATTCTTCTTCACTTTCACTCACGATAGCAATGTCATCAGAGAATCGTATCATTGCTGTCCTCTCGTCTTGAATTTTAGTTCCACTCCTAAACTTTCCTTTTATTTCCATCATTGTTTCCTCGATGTAAAGATTGAACAGTAGGGGTGAAATACTACATCCTTGTCTTACACCATTATTAATACGAGCACTTCGTTCTTGGTTGCCCACTCTCATTGTTCCCTCTTGGCTATTGTACTCGTTGCATATGACACGTCTCTCCCTATAACTTACCCCTCTTTTCTCAGAATTTCGAACATCTTTCACCATTTTACATTGTCGAACGCTTTTTCCAGTTCGACAAGTCCTATGAACGTTTCTTTATTTTTCTTTAGTCTTGCATCCATTATTAACCGCAACGTCAGAATTCCCTCTCTCGTGCCTTTACCTTTCCTCAAGCCAAACTTATTGTCATCTAACGCATCCCCTATTTTCTTTTTAGATTTTTCTTTATATTATTCTTGGAAGCAATTTGGACGCATGAGCTGTTAAGCTGATTGTGCGGTAATTCTCGCACTTGTCAGCTCTTGTCACCTTTGGAATTGTGTGGATGATATTTTTCCTAAAGACAGATGGTATGTCGCCAGACTCGTACATTCTAAACTCCAACGTGAATAGTCATTTTGTTGCCACTTCCCCAAATGATTTTAGAAATTTTGATTGAATGTTATCTATCCCTTCTACCTTATATGATCTTAAGTCCTCCAAGGCTCTTTTAAATTCTAATACTGGAATCCCTATCTCTTCTAAACCGACTCCTGTTTCTTATTCTATCATATCACACAAATCTTCCCCCTCATGGAGGCTCTCAGTGTATTCTTTCCACCTATCCGCTCTCTCCTCTGCATTTAACAGTGGAATTCCCGTTGCACTGCTAATATTATCGTGCTGGCCTTTAACGTCACCGAAGGTTGTTTTGGCTTTCCTGTAAACTGAGTCAGTCCTTCCGGCAATCATTTCTTTATCGATGTCTTCACGTTTTTCCTGCAGACATTTCGTCTTAGCTTCTCTGCACTTCCTATTTATTTCATTCCTCAGCGACTTGTATTTCTCTATTCCTGAGCTTCCTGGAATATTTTTGTACTTCCTCTTTTCATCGATCAATAGAAGTATTTCTTCTGTTGCACATGATTTCTTCGCAGTTACCTTCTTTGTATCTATATTTTCCTTCCCAACTTCTGTGACTGCCCCTTTTTAGAAATGTCCAATCCTCTGCAACTGTACTACCTACTGAGCTAATCCTTATTGCTTAGTCTAAGGCCTTAAAGAACTTCAACCGTATCTCGTCATTCCAGACTCATAGCATTATTTCAATTGAACCCTTCATTCCTGTTGATAGGTCTCTTCGGAGATCACATTCACCAGAGCTGGAAAATGCTGAGCGAATGTGCGTTCGAGAAGACAACATTGCTGGATACCAAGTGGGGTGTCAAAGGGTGCTTTGGGAGTCGCGAGTCGAACACGGATGTAAAAAGCGTTGTGACAAAAACAATACCTCATAGCCTGGTTGTATCCCAGATATCGAGTGCCCATAACAACCCAGCCTGCAGCTTGGAAGAAGACGGCTGGAGAGGACCTCGAAATGTTGTGCATAAAATAAAACCGACGATTCGTCTGAGCGAACAACTGCTGAACCTTAATTGATCACATAATTTTTAGACATCTGTATTCTCTTTTGACTGCTTCATTTGCTGTGTCTCAGTGCTTTTTTTCCTCGGGTAAAATTAAGGAACTGACTGTTATTCAAAGCCTGAACGCTTACTAGTGTGGTCATTAAGGGGCGCAGTGCGACGTGTGTCACAATACGAGAAGGATCACCTAGTCAGTTTGTGCCCGGGCTAAAATTACACAGTGGGGAATCGTGTCAAACGCTCACGGGAGAACATCGCCCGTAAAAGAGCAAATTCAGATTCACATGAGAAGTGCTTTCTAAATCCGCACAGATTTTCGGACAGTAAATTTTCCGTTTTGTAGATAGGTCACGACAGCAACCAATATAAGCACACAGGACATGGAATGTCACACCCCTGGGGAAATCACGCTAACGGAATGCAACACCACCTCTAGTTTTACTAAAGGCCTCAGTTCAAATAGGAAGAGAGACCACGAGTTTTTTTTTCACTTATGCCACATCCAGATGAATCCACTAGTTGACGATTGGATCCCGTAGATTGTACACCCACAAAACTGTTGGGGTGATGAATGCTACGTTACACTCACTGTTACAGATATTACGAGATATTTTACATAGAACAGAACTCGGGTGGTTCAATGGGTACGTCCAGGTGGGATGGGTGCCTGACTTTCTTTCAAACAGGTACATATATCTGCTGCTCCTTTCAACAATGCAGTTGTCACTTGCGCAGACCGGAGACTCC
Organism: Schistocerca cancellata; assembly: GCF_023864275.1. NCBI lineage: Eukaryota > Metazoa > Arthropoda > Insecta > Orthoptera > Acrididae > Schistocerca > Schistocerca cancellata. The sequence goes on from NC_064633.1 coordinate 502,597,269, forward strand.
AAAGCTACGGTTCCCACGTCCGAAAATAGAAAAGCCGGTCTAGACGTTATATTTTGTCGCACATTTAACCTCTAACAGCCGCACACTTATTTCAAATAGAAATAGTCAGATACGCATCTTCAGTCGTGAATTAATAATCGATAAGGGTTTGTTTTTTGTGAGCTGACTCTTAAAACTGAATAAGCTGAAAACAAAATTAGTAAACAGCCTTGTAATTCCACAATTATGGTAAGAACGAAGTGGTCAGGGTTCTTAATTGCTCGTCTACTGTACAAAGAGAATCATGGGACACAAATATCAGAATGGCGTTGCATGGTACATCTGTGAGCGTGTATGTTTTACTTGAGATTATTCAACATTTCAAAAACGCCGCATTGTACAACAAAAATGTTTTAAATGAAGAGTTAATATTACGAAAGGAGATATCTGTCTGTGCTAAATTGGTCATCTCCTAACCATTCCTTCTGCGTGAGCGCGGTCAGCCTTGTATTTTCAAACTGGACCCCCCCCCCTCTCTACCATTTTTAATGCGTATTACATTTCTACCCCTAAAGTACGTACAGTTTGCTCAAAACATTATTTTCCATTCTTGGTAGATAGCGTTGCAATCGACAAACATCAAGTGTTCCGGTTCTTGCAATTAAGAAACGATGTATTTCATTGTACATTTCATTTACGAAGTGAAGGTAAACTTTTGTGTTCTAACGGTTGATATTTATTCTTCGTACATCCATATTTTAACTGGATGAAGGTGGGACACAGCTGGTATAATTTTTATTTAATGAAATTCCTCCAGATGTACTTAAGATTTTTTATTTACTTCGCTACTAGTTTCGGCGTTGCGTCAACGCCATCTTCAGGTCCGTACACTTTGATGAAATCAGTTGTGTGTGGCTCAGTCTAGAAGTTTGCGGTGAGATCAACACGGTGGAGAACTTGTTGATCTCACCGCAGATTTCTAGACTGAGCCATTGTGAAGGCATTGCTAATTACGCATATAAAATTTTTTTTCGTGATTTTCTTTAGATTTCTATTCTTTTTCTTTTGTTCATATGGGCATTCCTAATTGTGATATGTAACATTCTACTGTGGTTTTTAAATGTAATGATGTAATTGAGATTATTTCGTTTGCCAATGGATAAATATGTTTCTTGCTTTGTACCTGTGGTAAAGTTTGTAAGGTACTCTTTTGGAATATTATTAATTGTGATAAATACAATCAATAACATTTATAAAGATTTATGAATTTACGACAGCGATATAACATCTATAGACAGGGGACAGCGATAGTGATATCGATAGTCGAAAGGTTGTTGTGTAGTAGAGGGGATGGAGGAAGATGTGTCTGTGAATCGTGCGCGGAAAAATAGTACTGTGTTTTATGGAAAGCATACGTAATTGTATGGACAGTGATACCGAACTATCAGATTGTTAATTCTCTTTACCATTGCGGTATGTAATGCCACCGCCAGCGAACTTTAAGAGCAAGTAAACCGGACTGTGAAAGTGCCGCTAACAATATTTTGTTGTGGTCGACGCTAACAGTGCTTTATGAACTTTGCTGGTATTGGTTTTGAGTGGTTGAACTGTTATCAATCACATTCTATCAAGCCGTGAAAGTGAAGACTTTAATTAACTGTGAAATATAAATGGCTTTCAGTGACGTTGTTAAAGTTGGAAATGTGAGAACAGAGTGGACATTGTTTACGGTGTACTTCACACACAAGAACAATTCTGTGGACTGTGTATTTGTGGCTAAGACTATATGAATGTAACGAACTGTGTAAATATCGACGATAGCGTCACGGACAGTGCATAAAGTGTAAAAACGAGCGATGTCTACGTAATGAACTTTGAAAGAGAGGACATGTCAACAACGGACGTATACGGGCGTCTTGTGGTTTGTTAATCACCACGGGGTTAATGATACAGCTGTGCCGGAAATTTATTTGCGTTTCGCCGGAGAAGATTAACCAGCGGAACTGCCTGTATCCTGCACTCATTATCGTAACCCGCCTACATCGTGCTGCCCAACGCAATGCTTCGTTTGCAACAAAAAGTTAAGAGATTCCGCCGATGGCTATCCCCTGACCTAGAAACTTTCTTTCTCTATTAAAAGTATAAGACTTACAGACTCTATTCAAATAAATTCTTTGTTTAGCTTATGTGTGCTTTCTGCTAAAGAAAATAAAATTACAATCAGTGAATTGGAAGTTGCCTCGCAGTCATTGTTAAAACACCAAAAACTATAAACTTCTTCCTCACATTAGAACTAATTCTCCTTGCATGTAACAATTATTGTAGTTATTTTATGTATTGTTATGAGACTAGATATATGACAGTGAATAATAAGAGTAATTTGTCGCGAAATATGGCGTCGCGGGAAAATTACGGCGACCGCCAAAATTGCTTGCGTTCTGACCAATAACGTAAAAGCTGCTATTCCCATATAGGTGCATTTCCCGACGTGAGCGTGAATTATAAATGTCATCTGTCAAATCACGTAGGGACTGTTCACCCAGTAATAAAAGTTTTTGATATTGTATTGCTACGAGTCGTAGTATTAAGAGACACTGGTTATACTCAAAAGTGGGTAGATGTATGGTGAACACCCAACGCCAGTGTTCATGCAGTTATTAACAGTATTGTGTGTGATTCACGAAGTTTTGTCACTTTTTCTAATTCCTTTCAGATATTGTCTTAGATGTACTTGAAGTTTCAGAGAATATATACACAATTTTGTCGGTACAGGTTAATTTCAGAGCAATTTCTTGTGAATATTAGTGTTTTCAGTTCATAAACAAAGTGGGATCGTGACCAATTGAGATGTATAACAAAGAGTGTGGTTTTCCAACTAGAATTTTGGAGGACTTCACAGTTCAGATTTTGATAATTATTTTTCCTGTGAGTTGAGGTCATCACATATGGCGCCGTGTTGTGACAGGACAGTGTTTTAGTAATACTGTCTTTTCGAACCTGTCAATTTTTGGATCGATGTTTGAATTTTGGAAGAGTGAGAATTGTATTATTTTGTTTTGTGTGGGTTATCTTTTGTAGACAAAATGACAATCAAAGAAGATGAGCGAGTAGCTAATTTCAAGGTGTGGGGAAATGAGCAAGGAAAAAATAAAGAAGGAGAGTTTGTTATGGAAAAGGTTAATAAATGATTAAACATTAAAGTGGAACCAGGTGTCAGAAGAGAAGCAGATGAGAAGGGAGGAGTGGAAAGTATGTAAGCATTGCTGTTGACTAAAATGGAAGGAATGAAAACAGGAGTAAGTGGAAAGCTAGAAGCTGTCAGAAAATCACAGGAAAAAATGGGTGAAGAAATAAATATGCCAGATGAAAAGTTTGCAAAACGTCTGAGGGGATTTAAACAGGAAATGGGAAGATGTGTTGGAAAAGAAAATCTTGGGCTTTAAGTCAGAAGTTGATAAAGATTTTGAGAAGTTTAAAGATGATGTTAAAGAGACTTTTAAAGAGACAGAGTTTGAGTTAAATAAGAAGCAAGAGAAGTTTGAAAACATCATAAAGGAAAGTGTAGAATACTTGGATAAAAACATTAAAACCAAAGCTCCTGAATGTATGAAGGGGAAGGATGAAATTAAAGTTTATTGCAAAGGAACGTTCCGTGAATATAGACAAAAGACTAAGGCAGAAGTGGAAGATATTAGACAGATAACTTCTAAGATTGAGAATAGGGTAGGGAGTTTAGAAAAAACAGTAAAGGGTAAACAGTTTACTGCATCACCAGTAACAGTGCAGATAATGGATGGTAGTAGTTTCAATAATGTAGTTTTTGATCCTAGTGGAGATGTACATCCCGTGTCTTTTGTGAATAGTTTGAGAAATCTGTTTACTACAGATTGGACAGAAAAGGACCGACTAAGGAGGGCAAGGGCTTGTTTAAAAGAGGAAGGTTTGGATTGGGGGGCTGATGTACCAGAAAAATATGAAACATTTGAGGATTTTGTGTCAGCGTTTTTGAAAGAATACTGGTCGGAAGAAAAACAAAGTGATGTCATAGAAGCTTTAAAGAAGGCCCCATGGTGTGATAGGAGGAGTAGGGAGGATATGAGAGAATATTGTGAGAAATGGATAAGTAAACTAAAACATTTGGACAGCCCATGGAGTGACAAGGATACTATAGGAGTATTGATGGGGAAGTTGCCTCCTAATAGAAGATGTGGGCTGATAGGAAATGTTAGTACTATCGACGACTTTCTGAACAGAGTGGGGGATGTGGATAGGTGGCACGATTTCAAAATGCAAGTGGTAATAGTGAAAGGGAGAGTATGTGTAATGGTTGCAGCATGGGAGGAGAGAAAGAAAGTAGTGAAAGGGGTGCTTTCCATGCTTGTGATGATTTAAGGAAATATCCTAAGCTAAGAAAAAAGTCAATTTCTGAGGTCAATGGAGGGGTGATGAATACACATGACAAGAACCATAAAGAGGAAGTAAGTAATGAAGATGATGTCAATGTTTTTATTATTCACAGAGACGTAGGAATAGCAGCAGATGATGAGGAGGAAGTAGGTGTTTGTGATCTTCTGAAATGTTTAGAAGGGAAGGAAAATTCAAATTTGAATTGTGACAACTGGGCTCATAATGAAATTGAACAGGATTTGTTATGTGAAGAAAGTAGTGATGATGGTGATAGGATTAAGCAACCTTTTGTGAGAATTGGAATGTGTGGTAGGGAAGAAAATGCTCTTTTGGATACTGTTAGTGAAATAAGTGCTATTGCTGAAAGTTGATTTTATAACATAAAGGAGCATAATGAAGTGATGAATGTACCAGTAGTAGGTTTGAAGGTAGTGGGTGCTACAGGAAAATAAAGCAAGATAATTAAACACCAAATAATTTAGCAATTCGAGATTGGGGGCATAGGTTTAGTGCATAATTTTTTGTAGTACCTGGGTTAACAGTGAATGGATTGGTTGATAGAGTGCAAGGAGGAGATAAATTGTGGAGAGAGTTTGGTTAATTTTGAGGGTGATGGGTCAAGGATCAGTGCGAACTTTGATGGATTAGTGATAGATAAGGACCGATTGTTAGGGTATTTAAAAGTGACAATGATTCCTGTAGTAACGAATTTGGGTGATGTTCAGCTGAACTTGGAGTTTAGGAGTGAGGAAGATACAAGTGGACTTATGGATGAATTGGAGAACCAAATGTGTAAAGTTGAAGGGTTAAATGAATGTCATAAAGAAGAACTGAGAGAAGTTTCATGGGTGAATAGGGAAGTTTTTTTCTGACAGACCAGGAAGAGTAAAGAATTATGAATGCAAGCTGGATATCAAACCGCAGGAATCTCTTTCGAAAAAACCTTATTCCATATCACCTGCACAGAGGGAGCCGGTAAATAAAGAAATTTTGAGCAAGTAAGATGGTAGTGTCAGACTAGTTATTGATGTCAGGATGTTAAACGAAGTGCTAAGGAGAGAAACTGATAGGCCAGAGAGTATGGAGGGGATGTCACAGAGGTATCACAAAGTAAACTATCTTAGTAGTCCCCATCTGACCTGCAGATACTGGCAGGTGCCACTTGCTAAGGAATATAGGAAGTATACAGCATTTTTGGTAAATGGGAAGTGTTATCAATACACTGTTATCCCATTTGGGCTTAATATTAGTGTGTCTGTTTTTATACGAGCCCTTGATCAAGTATTAGGACCAGAGTAGAGTTCAAAACTGACAATATATGTGGATGACCTGTTAGTTGCCACTGAGTTATGGGAAGAACATTGTTGTTTATGAAAGGAGTTGTTTCAAGCCTTAAGGAAAGGGTGCATGACCCTGAGACTCAAAAAGTGTGAATTTGTTCACAAAGACATAAAGTTTTTGGGTAGGATTTTGTCAGCTGCTGGTATTAAGATGGATCCTGACAAAATGAAAGCAATCAAGGAGTGTCCATCCCCAAGAAATAGAAAAGAGTTGAAATCATTTTTGGATATGTGTAATTTCTACCAGAATTTTGTGCCAGGCCAAGCTTTTAATATCCCATGTCTGAACAAGTTATTGAGTCCTAAAGTGAACAATGTTTGGACAGAAGAGTGTCAGAAACCAAGGGAGGTTTTGTATACATTTTTGTAGTGTTGGAGGTGTTTTCTAAATTTTTAAAACTTTATCCGCTACGTAGAGCTACTGGAAAAGCTGTTTTGAGTAAATTGGAAGGTGATTATTTTGAGAAGTTTGGGAAACCTAGGGCCATATTATCTGACAGTCGGTCACAGTTTGCATGTAAGTGGAAAGAAGGCCTTACCAATCAGGGAGTTACAGTAATTTACACATCAACGTATCATCCGCAAGGGAATCCAGTAGCACGTTATATGAGGGAGATTGGCAGATTCTGGCGTACTTATTGTAGGAATAACCATCGTTCATGGGGAGATGTAATAGGAGACATTGAGGATGTAATGAATTCTGTTGTTCATGGGGTACCGGGGTTTACTCCTCAGGAGGTTATGAAAGGTGAGAGACAAAAAAGTCTGCTGGAGGAAAAGTTATCTTTCCCTGCCAAGTAGGAATTGAGTTGGGGTGAAACGAAGAAAAGAGTAAGAGAACTGATAGAGAAGAAACTGTTGGAAAGAAAAAAGACATGATGATAAGGTGAAGGGTATTGATCTAAGGATAGGAGATTTGGTTTTGGTCAAGACATATGAGAAGTCAAAAGAGATAAATAGTGAGATTTCTAAATTTTTTGATGTATACAAACGACCATTTGAGGTGGCTGGTATACGCCACCCGAATGCATTCTATCTGTTTTATCCCAAGCCCAAGAAGAAATTTGCCCTTAAGAATGTGGTTGATTTAAAACCACATAAAGGCAAGAACAACACACTAATACATTTTGCCACTTGATGTTTTCAGAGCAAATAAATTTCATTGTAAACAGTGTAAAGATTTAATTATGAACTGTAAATAAGAGGCGTTTTAAGAATAATATCTTGAATACCGTCATATAATTTTTTTGACATGTTTGATGATGTGAAGAGTCATGTAGTTAACAGATTCAAGCAATCAGATGTGAGTTGTTATAGTAGACTGAGGCTTTACTAATAAATTCTTCCAAAGACACTCCAGAGTGTGTGATGATAAGTAGTATATAAAATTATCAAGAATCTAGCAAGATTAGTCAGTAGCAGCGATGTCTACATAATGTACTTTGAAAGAGAGGACATGTCAACAACGGTTGTATATTGGCGTCTTGTGGTTTGTTAATCACCACGGGGTTAATGATAAGGCTGTGCCGGAACTTTATTTGCGTTTCGCCGGAGAAGATTAACCAGCGGAACTGCCTGTATCCTGCACTCATCACCGTAAGGCGCCGACATCTTGCTGCCCAACGCAACGCTTCGTATGCAACAAAAAGTTAAGAGATTTCGCCGAACGCTATCCCCTGACCTAGAAACTTTCTTTCGCTATTAAAAGTATAAGAATTACAGACTATTCAAATAAAATCTTTGTTTACTTTATGTGTGCTTTCTGCTAACGAAAAAAATATTACAATCAGTGAATTAAAAGTTGCCTGGTAGTCATTGATGAAACACCAGTAAATATAAACTTCTTCCTCTCATTAGAGCTAATTCTCCTTGCATGTAAAAATTATTGTAGTTATTTTATGTATTGTTATGAGACTAGATATATGACAGTGAATAATAAGAGTAATTTGTCGCGAAATATGGCGTCGCGGGAAAATTGCGGCGACCGCCATAATTGCTTGCGTTCAGACCAATAACGTAAAAGCTGCTATTCCCATATAGGTGCATTTCCCGACGTGAGCGTGAATTATAAATGTCATCTGTCAAATCACGTAGGGACTGTTTACCCAGTAATAAAAGTTTTTGATATTGTATTGCTACGAGTCGTAGTATTAAGAGACACTGGTTATACTCAAAAGTGGGTAGATGTATGGTGAACCCCCAACGCCAGTGTTCATGCAGTTATTAACAGTATTGTGTGTGATTCACGAAGTTTTGTCACTTTTTCTAATTCCTTTCAGATATTGTCTTAGATGTATTTGAGGTTTCAGAGAATATATACACAATTTTGTCGGTTCAGGTTAATTTCAGAGCAGTTTTTCGTGAATATTAGTGTTTTCAGTTCATAAACAAAGTGGGATCGTGTCCAAATGAGAAGTATAACAAAGAGTGAGGTTTTTCCTACTAAAATTTTGGAAGACTTCGCAGTTCAGATTTTGATAGTTATTTATCCTGTGAGTTGAGGTCATCACACCGCCCAACTGATTGCATCAATGTGTACGTGCCTGAAGATGGCGTTGACGTAACGCCGAAACTAGAAGCGAAGTATATAAAAAATCTTAAGTACAGCTGGAGGAATTTCACTTTATTAAAATAGTTGATATTTAAGTTCGAAATGTACTTTATTGTTGCAAATTTGATTGTACACTATAATATGGCTAGCCGTTCCAGTTTCTGATTTGGATCTATATTGTAATGTGATCTAGTTTTCTATTCCCATCGGTATTTTTAGTATCGGCGAGCCCCATGCCACAATTGGTGTCCTTGGTTTCGGTGAATTCCGTTTCCTCTCATCACTGTAGTGCTTGATATCAATTGATCTCACAATTGTCGTGTTTGATTTCAGCGAGTATCTGTGCCAGGTGCGCCTCCGCTTAAATTTTGATACACACTTAATTCGATTGTTGTGGTTTGTATTACGCCGCACGCTGAGTATAGGCCAGCGCAAGAGTTACAGCGGTTGGATGGGAACCATCAGTCACCCTCATGGCAGGATTCTAGGGCGTTCACCGAAATCAAGCATTCCAAATGATTTGAGTGGTCACTACAATCAATTCCTTTGGGAACCAGATATCATGTTACAATGCTAGTATCTAATTTGGCATAGCGTCAATATCTGGCCGTATTATTTGTACTGTACACTCACATTCACAGCACTAAAGTAACGTGTGAGTATAAATATCGACCATTAGAACATAAAAGTGTGCATCTACATCGTAACGTAATTTAGAATCAATTGCGTCGGTTTTTAATCGTAGAAACAGCCACACCTGATATTTGTCGATTACATCGAAATCTGTCACGAACGCAAAATAATGATTTGAAGAAATCTTACGTACTTATTGGTGTACAATCCGAATCCATATATATTATAAGAATGTATGTATGTATGTGTGTGCCTATTTTCCACATCTCCTCCAAAACCACTGGAGCTATTTCAAAGCATTTGCTACGCATATCCATTACTATCAGCCGGCCTGAGTGGCCGTGCGGTTCTAGGCGCTGCAGTCAGGAACCGAGCGACCGCTACGGTCGTAAGTTCGAATCCTGCCTCGGGCATGGATGTGTGTGATGTCCTTAGGTTTGTTAGGTTTAATTAATTCTAAGTTCTAGGCGACTGATGACCTTGGAAGTTAAGTCGCATAGTGCTCAGAGCCATTTGAACCATTACTATCAGGCCACAACAGCCGTGAGGGTAAGACTCATATACCTATCATACTTTAGGAGATAAGAAGTCATGAACACTAATATGAGTGAAAAAATGCATCGTCATGCATGACGTTTAAATGTATTACTTCTATGCTACTAACTATATTCGTAATAAATTTCACTGACAGTATGTACACAGGCCGCTAAACGCCTCTACAATACTACATCGTGGTGCCACAAATAATTCAGGAGATATGATGTCATAAACACTGACATGCTTGAAAAACCGCTGCATCAAGCGTGATGTTTAAATTTATTACTTCTTCAACTTCTGTAGTCATGCGTGTTAGCAAAATGTTCAAATCTGGATCAGTTTCTGTGGCCTGAGCAATTTTCCTATAGTTCATCGGAAAGGACTGAAGCAATTCAGAATCCCGAGGATCGATGTGACAACAAAATGCAGCAGAAGGGTCAAAGTCTGTGTCAGTGTTAATCGGAACACTTGAAAGCAAGTCCGCATTACCATGTTCAGCCTTCGGACGATACACAATCTCGTACTGGTATTGAGACAACAACAAAGCCCATTTTTGCAATTTTAGGGCAGTTCGTATAGGAACCGGTCTCGTCGGATGAAGCAAGGACTGCAAATGCTTGTGATCCGTTACGAAGTAGAATTTCCTACCATACAAATAGTGATGGAATTTGGTGACACCATACACAATAGCCAATGCTTCTTTCTCAATTTCTGAGTAGTTACACTGAGCCTTGGACAGCAATTTTGTTGTGAAAGCAATAGGCCTATCCCCAAATCTGTGCCAAAGCACAGTGAGACGTGCTCCTGTCCGTCTAGTTTAAACACGCGCCCTAGTTGCGCCTTGACTTCCCGCCGGCGCATTTCCGCGTGGCGGCGCCGTCTGTTCTCCTCGTCTCATGCCCCGCCCTCTAGGCTGGTGGAGAGGAGTGACTGAGTCGTGAAGATGGGCAGTACGCCATCGACTCCGGAAGTGCTCGTTTGTCTTACTTGCGGTGGTTTGTGTGGTGTCGGCCGGTTCATTCCGTCGTTAGGTTCTACGGCATAGCGTGCCTGACTTGGAGAAGCCGTTAGCTCCGATTATGCTTGTTCTTGTCGGAAGAGAATTGAAATAAGGAGCTGTGATGTTGCTGTTCCGGAGAGTAGTGGGGAGTCGCCGAGGACGGTTGCTCCGGGAATGTTTTGAGCACTGAGGGCGGCAGGTTTTCCTCCGGGACTGAAGTTGAGTATATTTCGCTGTTGCCGTTGTGCTTTTGACTTGCTATTGCCTTGTATTAGGGTGGTGTTTACGACTTCCTTTATGTTGCTGCCGCCAACATTGTGTGTTTTCCGTCCACCGGTTTAGCTCGCCGGTTCGGAACCTATGAAGGAAAAGGTTGAATGTTAGTTCTGCACGGCGTTTGCGGAGCTTGACCTCGAGTGCGTAGGTTGTTCTTGTACTGCTGGGCTGGTTCCTCGGTTAGGTGTCGACGTGAGCGTGAACTGCTTGGTTGAAATTTGCAGTAGGCACTCCGGGCATGGTCGATGCTGCACAACGAGGATAGTAGAACATGTTGAATCAAAGGCTGTGAATGTGAACTGTTGCTCTGTCATGCCACACTAGGAGACTGTCTAATTAGGTACTGATGTATTGGTGGCTATCTATTTATTCTTGTGACCAATCTGCTAGTCAGTTCCAAGCCTATGTGTTCTATGAATATGAGAGAAAGAAAAGAAGTTAGTGAAGTACGTGGCTGTGCACACCTTAAAAGTTGTTGGTGCATGTGTTTATCTTAAAGGTTGTTTTAATACCGTATGTTATTATCAGCCCTCTTTTAGACTGATAATTTTACAGGTTTAGAGAATTTTATTTGTATGTTTGCCTATATGAACAGTGTCGATTGAGCTGGTGGCTTTTACGCCAGTTTGTGAAATGTGGCAGGTTTACGCTGCGGTTTAATGATTGGTAATTGAAGAGCGTCATTTAATTCCTCTTTGGGGCTCGCCTTGTATTTTTCCTGTTTCGTACTACCTGAAGATTGTAAATCATGATATTGGGGCACGATGACTGATTGGTAGCATTGCAGCTGCTTGTATTTCTTACTCAGGAACTGTGGTTTAACTTTTGTAAAGTTGCTGGCCATGTTGGTGTGCGATTGTTTGCATTTTAAATTTAGATTTTATGCAAATTTATATTGTAGTAGTATATGCGTGTATTGTTGTGCCAAGGTATTAAGCTGGATAGTATCAATTGAATTATTTAAGGTTGCTAAGTTTTAGGGAATTGCTTCGCTGTATGATAGCTCGTAATACTTAATGTGGATTCTAAATGTACTGTGGCTCTTAAGGCTCGATTACTGATAAATTTGTTGATTTTCCTTCTATTCTTGAGAACTTGGCTAACCTTAACCTTCGGCCAGCCCTTCAGGCTGAGCTGTTTATTAAGTACCTTGATGAATTGGCCCTTCAGGCCCACCTTTTGGAAGCTCTACAGCCCTTAAGGCTTTGAAATCCAGTTTTAATACTTAACCTCCTTTGTTAGTGTACAGGGGCCCTTAAACCGGCTTACTGATAAATTCCTGGCCATTACTAACTTATTGCAGAATCTGTTTGACTAATTTCATTTATTACCTGGCCCTTAAGGTCGAATTGTTAAAAAGCACTTGTTGTTTTCCAGTTGATATTTTTAAGAGTTTTCTAATCTTGTTAATTTGGCCCTTCAGGCCACTTACTTGGAAGTTGCACGGCCCTTCAGGTCTCTTTACTGTTTCACACTGCCTTGCCTAAACTGTTGGAAAATCTGTTCTTTAACTAAAGTTCAGTTATCTGTTTTGGTGGCCCTTCAGGCTCAAACCTTCCGTTCATACGTTTATATTTGAATATTTTCTTTGTCTGTGGTACTAGTCTTTTATATCTTAAATTTTGAAGTGAAGTGAATTTTGGTTTGCAAATTTACTAGCCCTTCAGGCTGAACACGTAATATGTATTCTTGATAAATTGGCCCTTCAGGCTTTCTTTGCGACTGCAGCCCTTAAGGCATACGCAGTACTATGTTGCGTGGTACAATGTTAAATTGTTGATGAACTAGTTTCTTAAGGTTTGATTCTCCCCGTATTCTTTATCTTGGTAGATTGTATATTGTATTTTAGCTAGTTTTAATAAATGCATTAGAAGTAGGGTGTTGTGTTACTTCTACCAGCACTTGGCCCTGCTTCCTCGCCCGATCCTAGTGGCTCCTTACTTCCTTGATTGTTAAAATGTTTGCCCGTTAGCCACTAATATCGGTTTCACACAGCACTGATTGCGGAATCGGAAGCGGCAACTTAAAATACAGCTGGTATGTCAGGATCAGTGTACTAAGCATCGATCACTGAGCAATGCATATTTAAGTCTTTGAAAAGCTACTTGGTACTCATCTGTCCAAACAAAGGGGACATTATAGCGACGCAAGCGACGGAATGGAGCTGCGACTTGTGCAGGATTCGGTATGAACCGAATATAATAGTTCATTTTCCCTAAAACTGAGTGCAATTCTGTGAAATTGCTAGAAACTGGCAAATCTCGTATGGGTGAGAAATTCAGCTGAAGAGGAGGTACAATTTGACTGTTTATGGCAAGACCAAGACACTAAAATTCAGGTTCCATCCTCGTCGCCAGTGTGGAGTCCTGCCTAGTCGTCGTTTTTAGGGGGCCTATACGATGCTGCTTTGTCGGAATGCTATACAACAATTTAAGCAAATCACGTTAATAGTTTGTATTACCGCAAGAAGTTTCACAATCCTTAACTTTCGCTGTATACAATGTCCATGAAAGCAATGGACATGGATCACTTCTAACTGCTACCGTAGCCCAATCTGCTAGGCCGGGTCTGTACTGTGATAATACTGTGCGGCAGAGGCTGGCAGGAGCGGCGGTCATACTCTCTTCTTGTAGATGCCGCGCCTGTCGTGGTGCGGTCCTAGCCACAGCGCTATTCGCTGACGGCATCCCACTGTATTCCCTGCGGTTGCGTTCTTCGTCTCGGCGCTCGTGGCTACGCCGGAACGCTTCTTATACTTATTCCTCGCACTCATGTATTTCAATTTAATCTGAACTTTTCGCCATGAGGACAACCAACAGTTTACTTAGTGTGCAGGCATTTGAACAAAACGATGAAAATTATATCTCATAGACACATAATCTTTGTCAATAACGCGTTTTTCTTACACAAGAGTTTGTTTACTTAGGGTGTATTTTATAATATTGCTTTTTTCATTTAATTTCTGTAATGTGTTAGTATAAAAAGTTTGGTATACAGGGTGTTACAAAAAGTTACGGCCAAACTTTCAGGAAACATTCCTCGCACACGAATAAACAAAAGATGTTATGTGGACATGTGTCTGGAAACGCTTAATTTCCATGTTAGAGCTCATTTTAGTTTCTTCAGTATGTACTGTACTTCCAGTTGGCCCAACTGAAGGAAGGTAATGTTCACTTCGGTGCTTGTGTTGACATGCGACTCATTGCTCTACAGTACTAGCATCAAGCACATCAGTACGTAGCATCAACATGTTAGTGTTCATCACGAACGTGGTTTTGCAGTCAGTGCCATGTTTACAAATGCGGAGTTGGCAGATGCCCATTTGATGTATGGATTAGCACGGGGCAACAGCCGTGGCGTGGTACGTTTGTATTGAGACAGATTTCCAGAACGAAGGTGTCCCGACAGGAAGACATTAGAAGAAATTGAACGCCGTCTTAGGAAGCACGGAACATTCCAGCCTATGACTCGCGACTGGGGAAGACCTAGAAAGACGAGGACACCTGAAATGGACGAGGCAATTCTTAGTGCAGTTGACGATAAACCTAATGTCAGCGTCAGAGAAGTTGCTGCTGTACAAGGTAACGCTGACCACGTCACTGTATGGAGAGTGCTACGGGAGAACCAGTTGTTTCCGTACCATGTACAGCGTGTGCAGGCACTATCAGCAGCTGATTGGCCTCCACGGGTACACTTCTGCGAATGGTTCATCCAACAATGTGTCAATCCTCATTTCAGTGCAAATGTTCTCTTTACGGATGAGGCTTCATTCTAACGTGATCAAATTGTAAATTTTAACAATCAACATGTGTGGTCTGACGAGAATCCGCACGCAATTGTGCAATCCCGTCATCAACAGAGATTTTCTGTGAACGTTTGGGCAGGCATTGTTGGTGATGTCTTGATTGGGCACCATGTTCTATCACCTACGCTCAATGGAGCACGTTATCATGATTTCATACGGGATACTCTACCTCTGCAGCTAGAACATGTGCCTTTACAAGTACGACACAACATGTGGTTCATGCACGATGGAGCTCCTGCACATTTCAGTCGAAGTGTTCGTACGCTTCTCAACAACAGATTCGGTGACCGATCGATTGGTAGAGGCGGACCTATTCCATGGCCTCCACGCTCTCCTGACCTCAATCCTCTTGACTTTCATTTATGAGGGCATTTGAAAGCTCTTGTCTACGCAACCTCGGTACCAAATGTAGAGATTCTTCGTGCTCGTATTGTGGACAGCTGTGATACAATACGCCATTCTCCAGGGCTAAATCAGCGCCTCAGGGATTCCATGCGACGGAGGGTGGATGCATGTATCCTCGCTAACGGAGGACATTTTGAACATTTCCTGTAACTAACTGTTTGAAGTCACGCATACGTTCTGTTGCTGTGTGTTTCCATTCCATGATTAATGTGATTTGAAGAGAAGTAATAAAATGAGCTCTAACATGGAAAGTAAGCGTTTCCGGACACATGTCTACATAACATATTTTCTTTATTTGTGTGTGAGGTATGATTCCTGAAAGTTTGGCAGTACCTTCTTGTTACACCCTGTATGTGGAACCTAAATAAGGGGAAATATAATGAGTTAGTGTGTATGTGTGTCTGTGTGTGATTATTTGAAAGATGTGCTTGAATCAAACACATAGGGTTGGATGATTTCTTACTGGAGCCAGCATATTTCGGTTGCGGGAGGAGTCTTTTGATTTTACGTCTTTCCAGATTTTTCCAAGAAGTTTAAATTTCATACTCAGGTGATTCTACACTCCTGGAAATGGAAAAAAGAACACATTGACACCGGTGTGTCAGACCCACCATACTTGCTCCAGACACTGCGAGAGGGCTGTACAAGCAATGATCACACGCACGGCACAGCGGACACACCAGGAACCGCGGTGTTGGCCGTGGAATGGCGCTAGCTGCGCAGCATTTGTGCACCGCCGCCGTCAGTGTCAGCCAGTTTGCCGTGGCATACGGAGCTCCATCGCATTCTTTAACACTGGTAGCATGCCACGACAGCGTGGACGTGAACCGTATGTGCAGTTGACGGACTTTGAGCGAGGGCGTATAGTGCGCATGCGGGAGGCCGGGTGGACGTACCGCCGAATTGCTCAACACGTGGGGCGTGAGGTCTCCACAGTACAACTGAGGCGCCAGGTGGAAATGGCATGGCAAGCCGTTCCACAGGACTACATCCAGCATCTCTACGATCGTCTCCATGGGAGAATAGCAGCCTGCATTGCTGCGAAAGGTGGATATACACTGTACTAGTGCCGACATTGTGCATGCTCTGTTGCCTGTGTCTATGTGCCTGTGGTTCTGTCAGTGTGATCATGTGATGTATCTGACCCCAGGCTGCATTAAAAGTATCTACCCCCACGGGAGTATTCGTTACGCCAATTCTGGAGAATGAAATGACTGCGTGACCGAACTATTAAAATCACAATTCCGCTTGGCATACGGAGCTCCATAGGCAGTAAACTTCCCTGCTTTGCAAATGAGAACCTGCTTTGCCTGCTGTTGGCTTACGAAGTTCGATACTTTAAAATGGGGTGCACTGGATGAATCTCTTTACGTATTTCACCCCTTTCGTGTCCGCCCCGGTAGCTGAGCGGTCAGCGTGACAGACTGTCAATCCTAAGGGCCCGGGTTCGATTCCCGGCTGGGTCGTAGATTTTCTCCGCTCAGGGACTGGGTGTTGTGTTGTCCTAATCATCATCATTTCATCCCCATCGATGCGCAGGTTGCCGAAGTGGCGTCAAATCGAAAGACCTGCACCAGGCGAACGGTCTACCTGACGGGAGACCCTAGCCACATGACATTTCCATTTATTTCAGCCCTTTCGTAAGACAGCCACACAGGGCAGATGTTATACAATAACTTTGACGTGAACCGAAATGAGATATATAGTAGAAGCTATGTTGTTGTTGTTGTTGTTGTGATCTTCAGTCCTGAGAATGGTTTGATGCAGCTCTCCATGCTACCCTATCCTGTGCAAGTTTCTTCATCTCCCAGTACCTACTTCAACCTACATCCTGAATCTGCTTAGTGTATTCATCTCTTGGTCTCCCTCTACGATTTTTACCCACCACACTGCCCTCCAATGCTAAATTTGTGATCCCTTGATGCCTCAGAACATGTCCTACCAACCGGTAACTTCTTCTCGTCAAGTTGAGCCACAAACTCCTCTTCTCCCCAATTCTATTCAATACCTCCTCATTAGTTATGTGATCTACCCATCTAATCTTCAGCATTCTTCTGTAGCACCACATTTCAAAAGCTTCTATTCTCTTCCTGTCACAACTATTTATCGTCCATGTTTCAATTCCATACATGGCTACACTCACTCGATGTTAACAAATTTCTCTTCTTCAGAAACGCTTTCCTTTCCATTGCCAGTCTACATTTTATATCATCTCTACTTCGACCATCATCAGTTATTTTGCTCCCCAAATAGCAAAACTCCTTTACTACTTTAAGTGTCTCTTTTCCTAATCTAATTCCCTCAGCATCACCCGACTTAATTCGACTACATTCCATTATCCTCATTTTGTTTTTGTTGATGTTCATCTTGTATCCCCTTTCAAGACAGTGTCCATTCCGTTCAACTGCTCTTCCAAGTCCTTTGCTGTCTCTGACATAATTACAATGTCATCGGCGAACCTCAAAATTTTTATTTCTTTTCCATGGATTTTAATACCTACTCCGAAATTTTCTTCTGTTTCCTTCACTGCTTGTTCAATATACAATTTGAATAACATTGGGGAGAGGCTACAACCCTCACTCCCTTCCCAACCACTGCTTCCCTTTCATGCTCTCGACTATTATAACTGCCATCTGGTTCCTGTACAAATTGTAAATAGCCTTTCGCTCCCTGTATTTTACCCCTGCCACCTTTGGAATATGAAAGAGAGTGTTCCAGTCAACTTTGTCAAAAGCTTTCTCTACGTCTACAAATGCTACAAACGTAGGTTTGCCTTTCCTTAATCTTTCTTCTAAGATAAGTTGCAAGGTCAGTATTGCCTCACGTGTTCCAATATTTCTACGGAATCCAAACTGATCTTCCCAGAGGTCGGCTTCTACAAGTTTTTCCATTCGTCTGTAAAGAATTCGCATTAGTACTTTCCTGCTGTGAGTTATTAAATTGATAGTTCGGTAATTTTCACATCTGTCAACAACTGCTTTCTTTGGGATTGGAATTATTATATTCTTCTTGAAGTTTGAGGGTATTTCGCCTGTCTCATACATCTTGCTCACCAGATGGTAGAGTTTTGTCAGGACTGGCTCTCCCAAGGCCGTCAGTAGTTCCAATGGAATGTTGTCTACTCCCGGGGCCTTGTTTCGGTTCAGATCTTTCAGTGCTCTGTCAAACTCTTCACGCAATATCGTATCTCCCATTTCATCTTCATCTACATTCTCTTATTTTTATGTAATATTGTCCTCAAGTACATCGCCCTTGTATAGACCCTCTATATACTCCTTCCACCTTTCTGCTTTCCCTTCTTTGGATAGGACTGGGTTCTCCATCTGAGCTCTTGATATCCATAAAAGTGGTTCTCTTTTCTCCAAAGGTCTCTTTAATTTTCCTGTAGGCAGTATCTATCTTACCCCTAGTGAGATAAGCCTCTACATCCTTACATTTGTCCTCTAGCCATCCCTGCTTAGCCATTTTGCACTTCCTGTCATTCTTGTTTTTGAGACGTTTGTATTTCTTTTTGCCTGCTTCATTTACTGCGTTTTTAAGTTTCCTCCTTTCATCAATTAAATTCAATATTTCTTCGGTTACCCAAGGATTTCTACTAGTCCTCATATTTTTACCTACTTGATCCTCTGCTGCCTTCACTACTACATCCCTCAGAGCTACCCATTCTTCTTCTACTGTACTTCTTTCCCCCACTGTCAATTGTTCCCTTATGCTCTCCCTGAATCTCTGTACAACCTCTGGTCGTTTCAGTTTATCCAAGTCCCATCTCCTGAAATTACCACGTTTTTGCAGTTTCTTCAATTTTAATCTGCAGTTCATAACCAATAGATTGTGGTCAGCGTCCACATCTGCCCCTGGAAATGTCTTACAATTTAAAACCTGGTTCCTAAATCTCTGCCTTACCATTATACAATCTATCTGTTACCTTTTAGTATCTCTGGGATTCTTCCATGTATACAACCTTCTTTTATGATTCTTGAACCACGTTTTAGCTATGATTAAGTTATGCTCTGTGCAAAATTCTAACAACGACTTCCTCTTTCATTTATTACCGCCAATCCATATTCACCTACTATGTTTCGTTCCCTCCCTTGTCCTACACTCGAATTCCAGTCACCCAAGACTATTAAATTTTCGTCTCCCTTCACTAAGTGAATAATTTCTTTTATCTCATCATACATTGCATCAATTACTTCATCATCTGCAGAGCTAGTTGGCATATAAACTTGTACTACTGTAGCAGGAGTGGACTTCGTGTCTATCTTGGCCACAATAATGCGTTCACTATGCTGCTTGTAGTACCTTACCCGCACTCCTATTTTTTATTCATTATTAATCCTACTCCTGCATTGCCCCTATTTGATTTTCTATTTATAACCCTGTATTCACCTGACCAAAAGTCTTGTTCCTCCTGCCTCCGAACTTCACTAATTCCCACAATATCCAGCTTTAACCTATCCATTTCCCTTTTTAAATTTTCTAACCAACCTGCCCGATTAGGGGACCTGACATTCCACGCTCCGATCCGTAGAACGCCATTTTTCTTTCTCCTGATAACAACGTCCTCTTGAGTAGTCCCCGCCCGGAGATCCGAATGGGGGACTATTTTACCTCCGCTATATTTTACCCAAGAGGACGCCATCATCATTTAACCATACAGTGAAGCTGCATGCCCTCGGGAAAAATTACGGCTGTAGTTTCCCTTTGCATTCAGCCGTTCGCAGTACCAGCACAGCAAGGACGTTTTCGTTATTGTTACAAGGCCACACCAGTCAATCATCTAGACTGTTTCCCCTGCAACTACTGAAAAGGCTGCTGCCCCTCTTTAGGAACCACACGTTTGTCTGGCCTCTCAACAGATACCCGTCCGTTGTGGTTGGACCTACGGTACGGCCATCTGTATCGCTGAGGCCCGCAAGCCTCCCCACCAGCGGCAAGGTCCATGGTTCATGGGGGGGGCGGGGTTGAAGCTAATGTATTGAAAATACAATTACCAGAATATACAATACAACGAAAAGTTTCATTTTAATAATAGAGTGCTTTTTTAACTTTAATGATCTGAGAAATAACAATTTCAGTTTTTTACCACTTTCAGTAATGCGTATAACATCCTCTCTCGCAGACTTACTCTAAAGCAATTGTAAGTATGTTTGCAATTGACCACTGTACGCTACGTACTTATCGGGGGGAAGTCGTACCTTGTATAAAGACGTTTTCGAACGCTACTTGAGCTTGAATACACACATGGAAGTCCTACGTAGGTACCTATCGAATCCACGTCTCCACCGAAGTACGCGCGGCATTCGGTATTTGGCTAACATTTGCGTGATGCAGACTGAGGTATTCAATGTATGCTATGTGGCCGATAAGCGTTCCACGGCTGCGCAGAGCAAATTGCGTTTGCAGTTGTTTGCTGGACGGAACGTAAATAATCCGAGGAGTTTAGGAGGCATCCCTTCTGAACAATCCTCCTACGACTGTTTGTATCAGACACTAGGGTCGACAGAGAAACTCTGCACCAATATATGCTGTTTCTACACAAAGTGCTATTGTTTGGATAAAAATTAGCGTAATATCTTTTAAGAACGAGAGTAAAATCTATCCTGCCGTGAATTTTATTTTGCGTGCTTTTAAGGAAAATGCTCTGAAGCATGACATGATACTTCACGAAGATTAATCCCAACATTTTAACCCTTGTTTGGCAAAGTGAGTGACGCGCATATTTACGTTTCAAGTGCCACATTTCTCGCTCCGTATGTATGTTGACAGAACTGTGTAGTCATGTTTGCATGTAACATTTCCGACTTGTATAAATTGTGGCTTTATACTGCGATATCTTTATTGCAACTTATGTCGGAGCAGAATTGCGAGTTTTTTATTGTATGTAGATATGATTGAATAACAAAGTGAAATCAAACAGGCACTCAATGGAGTTTATTGTGTAAAAATCTGTAATCTTGTTTTTGCACATTTCTTCATGCAACCGGTTAAACGTTACTAATGTGAAATCTATTTACATTCAGTAACATTTGCAGAGGCACATTTTTATTGTATCTTTAAAGTGTCTGCTACAAAAACAACGTAACGCGTAAAAATAAAGAACCCTTTATGGGTAGAAGAGGGTAGAATAATTCACTAAGAAGATATTGCGCCGCTCTTCTTAGGCTAGTAACCCATAAAACAGCACTTAACTGCATCCATCAGTATCAGACAAATACAAAAGCCAAACCTGAGTTAAAATACTCGTGCTCTACCTCACTCAGAGGCCATCGTGCGCACCTGAAACATTTCAGACAACGCATGATCTGTGTTACGAACGCTGAAATGTGCCACCATAACGAATATGTAGGCGGTATAAGAGGCGAATGTCATATGGTCTCACATCCTCTACACATTTTTCTTTTTTGGCTGACAACTATTGTGTTTATCAGGCCACTTTGTTTTATGGTGGTACTATGAAGACGTATGTCTTTGGCCTGTGGAAAGTCTATATCAAGTGTTTATTGTTTATGGAAGCTTAACCCCTTGAAAATGACTGAAACGTCGGTACAGCAGCTGTGGAAATTGTAATAAATAATTTAGCCGATGGTAAACAATAAGAAAATTAAATTTTAACACCTGCCTATTTATTGAATTTCTTGTTTCACATAAACGAAGATTAATTCACACTCGAGGACAATTCCTAATAATCAAATTCTGTAGCTTTCACAGCATGCCAATATTAAGCCAGTCGTGTGTGAGAGAGTAGACTACCCTTCATAAGGTCAGACACCGGCAACCTAACGAATGTACTGTGCAACCAGCGATGTTGTTTGAAACGGAAGGCTAACACCGGACTCGAGATAGATGATGTTAATGGAGAATAACTGATTGCTGTGCATCAACAGGATGTCTCCTGAGCAATATGATGTATGTTCACAGTATCTTGATTTTCCTGGTTCCCCTTCCATTATAGCTATTAGCAAATCACAGATTCGGATGAAGTTCTCGGGTTCCGTTGCTTGCCAATTACGCTCTTCGCTCCACTGCAACTCCTGTCCATAGCTTATGCTTTAGTGGCAGGAGTATGCAGTTTTGTTCTGTACACAGACGAGCATGACATGGTTTCCGGATTGGCGAGAGGTGTATGGCTCTTGGAGCGACAGACGCTGGCCCGAATTATCCGCACGAATCCTCGACAGATACCTCCTCGCCTGCTCCTCTTTCCGGAATAGAGATACTTCCCACACACGAAGACGGATTCCATGATGTGGATTTGTGGACACGCAGTTCTCTACTTGTTGCCGACGGCAAGAAAAACGTCCTTGGAATTTGGCACTTCCTGAGTGAACGACATTGTGCCGTTGTCCACAGTCCCAAACACAACTATTTTTCTTTAACGTCCTTTCTAGTACCTTTGTTAATCCACCTCGGATTTGGGGAGTTTCTAGAATAAGGCGTTGATTCACGCATTTTCCAGTCTCGGTACCAATTCTTCCTTAGTCATTGGAATTTCTTTGACGAGAAACTATGGGTCGACAGTTCCAGCGAGTGCAGCGAACGGCCATTCTCTTCACCTCACTAAGGTGGTTTCCTGCTGTGCTCCGTGGTGAAAAAAAAGCTTGTCTCATTGATATGCTTTGTACCTCCACTGCACTTTCCCTACGCTTTTCTCGGTTCATGATTCCTGCGTGGTCGGGCCTCGAGTTGTGACTCCTGCCGACGTTGACCCTCCCGTCCTTTTGGACTCCAGGAAGGTTCCATTGCGAAACAAAAGATAAAAATGAAAAAAGTGGTTAGCGTGGTCGCCTCTCGATCGGCGTGGAACACACAGACTTGCCACCTGACTGTCGAACAGCATCAGACGTGGCTTCCCTGACGATAATGTCGCACCATTATTTCGTCTTGACGTTACTCCTACACCACTCACGATCTGGCCGGAGTAAGCGTGTCTTGCCTGCCTCTGCGACTCATTCCCCCTAGTAGAGTTTGCAGCAGAATATCGTGTCGTAATATGTGACCAAACATTCGTTCTCCTCGATTCATTACGTTCTTTATTAGACATATTCTCTCATTGTCTCCATACTGGACGTCTTCATTCCTTATTCCTTCAATCCATGTGATCTTCAAAAGTCTTCTGGAACACAGCGTCTTAATGGTTTCCTCTCTCTTCATTTCGTTCTTCTCCTTTATCCACATATCGCACCCATTCATAGCTGTGCTGAAAAATTTGCTTTCCATGAATCCTCTTCAGGTATTGTTGTCTTTGTCCCTGAATGTTGAGAACTGTTCCTTTTAATAGAGCGTTCGTACGCGTTTTGCAACACGTGCCACTATGTATTTGTTGCCTCTTTTTTCTGCATCTATTCTCTTCCCGGACACCAGAATTCTTCCTCCTCTTTAGCAGTCATTTGTCTAATTTTAACATTTAATCATTGGACATGTCTACCAGCTACACATATAATTTTCTTAGTTTCCCTTTTGTTTGTGGGCATCTAACAGCCATCAGGTAGCTCTAGGGCCATTTCATTAGGCACCAGAAACAATTCCAGTTCACTTACACCGATTTCTGCTACGTCATATGACAAACATATGTAGGTGTTTCCTGTCTATGACGAACCCCTCTCACACCTACATCATACATCTAGAGTAAGGTTGTCCTATATCGTTTAAGGCGAATGCCGAGGTGGTTGCTTTGATGGGGCACAACAGATTTCCTTTCCTATTCTTCTCCATTTCGAGATTACATACTTGTTGTAGCTGGGATTCACAGTCATAAAAATTTGTTTGAAGGACATCTTCTTAACGCCAGTGACTGTTATAAGGTTTTATTACGCTACTGCAATGTCGGCCTCAGGCCGTTATCAAGTGATTTGCATGAGTGTCAGCTTACATTACGTTGACAGGCTTAAAGCCATAATGTCACTTGATAATGGCCTAAGACCGAAATTGCAATAGTCTAACAAAAACTTACAACAGTCACTGGCGTCGAGATTATATGCTCTCTAATAAACTCTTCGTCGACGGTAAGCTAAACCATTACTAAGGGTAAGAATTGCTCCTGCTCGATATCCTCCTTTGCTGAAACCAAAACGATCTTTGTCCAGTACCTCATCACCGATGCTTTTATGTTTTATTTATTCTCAACACCATTCTCCGGAGTGTTTCACAGCCGCATCATGGCAGGGAGCCTGCTTATTGCCCGCTATCACACTTTCTTCTCTCTCAGAAAACACTGTGCGGGTTATCGGCGGCCTATGACGCTCTGCTTTCCTGTACGTAAAGAATCTGAGTTGTGGTCTAGAAGCAGCGTCTTTGTCCAGTAATCAGATCGTCGCTGGTCCCAGATTCTTAGCTAAATTACTGCTTCATTTTAGAATAAAAATCATCAGCAACGGCACACGCGCGTATCCGCCGTAAGAAGTCACTCTCGTTCTGCCGAAGAGGGCGGAGGAGCGGACAGATGTTCACGGCACTCTCTTGCCCTGTGGGTGGGAAGCTGCTCTTAAGAGGCTTAAGAAATAACAATGATCAGCGGCATGAAACGCAGAAGGCAATGGAAACCACTGCATTAAAGCTGTATTGACAGTGATGTTGCATGCCACTGAAAAAGCATCATGACAGTCTCTTATTGGCAAAATAATGCAGATTATTTAACCATTTGGACCTCGAGGAAGGGATTTCAAACGGGGTGGTGCCCATGAGAAGAAGATTTAATAACCAGGAGTTGGAGCGTGGAATATCGCAAATTCGAACTTGGCAGGGAAACTAGAGAATATGAGAAGAGAAATGCAGTGGGGGATCGATGAGGTGAAATTGAAGGAAGACAAGGATATTTGTCAGACGAGTATAGGATAATATTAACTGAAACAGAAAATGGTATAAGGGAAGAAGGATTCATTGTGCCTAACGAGGTACGGCAGAGAGTGAATAACTGTGAACAGTTCAGTGATATGATTGTTCTCATCGGAATGGACAACAAGGCTACACCGACACCAATAGCTTAGGTATATATATCGATGTCGCAATCTGAACATCAAGGGACACAGAAAGTATATGAGGGTATTCAAAGATGAATTGAGTGTGTAAAGGGGCATGGAAATATAATAATCATGGAAGATTCGATTGCTGTTGCAGGGGAAGAAGTACAAGAATAACGGCCTGATTATAGGGACGAGATGGGGGAAAGGCTAATTCAGTTCTCTAACTAATTTCAGCTAATAACAATGAATGCTCTGTTGAAGAACGACAAATGGAGAGATGTACTTGTAAAAGGCCTGGAGAGACAGGAATATTTCAGCTCGATAACACCATAGTCATAAAAAGCGGACGAAATCAGATGCCGACACCTAATATCGTCCACTTTTTACGACTGTGGGTTAAGTTTAAGAGGATCATGTGGAAGAATCATTGTGGAAAAAGTGGGGCGCCAAAGTACTGAAGAATGATGAGATGCGTTCGACATTTGGTGAAGATGTACATAATTCGATAATGAATACCACAGATGACAAGTAGTGAACATCTGTAAAGAGAGCAGTCACACACGTTAGACAAATATAGGTGCAAGATAGGTAACTGCAGAAGGGATACACGATATTCCAGTCAGAATTTCTAATACGACGGGATGAAGTAGCAACCAAACAACAAAGTTGGATGGTGCCTGTACTTAAACACTAAGCACCATAAGGAGGGCTGAAATCACATCTGCCACCGCTAATCTGTTTATTTACACACTGCCAGATTGGTGAGATGACATGTAATTGCGGCCGTTGAAGCAATTTAGAAACGAATATAACTTGCTCGCTTCAGAACCCGGATTGCGATGTTACGGTGAAGCACCCAGGAAGTTGCTTGTCACTTTAATTTTTGGCTGCCTAATATCGTTCGCTGCTACCTTTTTTGTACACTCTACACCTAACTAACCGTTCACACCGCCACCGGCTGTGGCCGAATTCAGAAAGACTGCCGGATGGAGACAGTCAAAGCTCTCCATCAGTCTCGAGTCGGTAGTCGGCGCTGCTGCTCACAGCACCCAAGTAACCGCAGACAGGACTTGCTGCTCCATGGAAGGCCGAAGACAACCAGAGCACAGAGCATCGATCTACGGAGGCCTCCCTTCTCCTCAGTATGGCTGCGACCTGAATAGAACTCCGCCTGAGCAGAAGTAATATTCATGTAGTATAACGCAGTATCTTGCTTGTTAAGTAGTCTACTATAGTGAACAGTGCAGAGTACAAACGGTGAATTTTGTGTACTGGTCAACAAGTAATAGTACCCACGTAAGACCTTGGTTATAGTGCGACATGTTATTGTGGTTGTTAGGTGGCACGCTGGAAGTGCGATCGAGTCCTATAAAGTCGAGAGCCGTTTTATTGTTATTTATGGACTATCTAATTTCTATGTAAAATTGTAAAGGTGACCCTCATTTCATTACTCTCCGAGTGTGACTGAGCTGGTTTATGCCATTTATATAAACAAAGTTATCTTGTTGATTTTCTGTGTGAGATTGATTCATTACTATACTTACTGTACTGAAGATTATTGGTAACATCTCGTAGTGACTAGTTAGTGACGGCAGTAGCTATAGACCATTGTACACTCATGAGTGACTTAACTGCTTAAAAAACTTTCTGCTCAAAATTGACTACATTGTTAATATACGAAAAACCTGCCACGCTGTGGTTTCTTCCACAGAAAAAAGACGATGCCACTGGGTGTCATGTCTAGATAATACAGAAGGTGAGGGAAAATTTGATAGCCGAGAGAAACAGGATATCTGACAATGTCCTATGAGAACGAACGTGGAGCAGCAACGGATCTTTGGACAACCTGCTACGATTCATCGTCTTGACAGCTTCCAGTGACCTCGAAAGGGGGTTCTCGGGAGCATTAGAACGACTCCATGGCAGTTTAAAAAAACTGCCAGATGACCTATCCAGAGCCGGCCGTTGTGGCCGAGCGGTTCAAGGTGATTCAGTCCGGAACCGCGGTGGTGCTACGGTCGCAGGTTCGAATCCTGCCTCGGGCATGGATGTGTGTGATGTCTTTAGTGTAGTTAGGTTTAAGTAGTTGATAAATCTAGGGGACTGATGACCTCAGATGTTAAGTCCCACAGTGCTCAGAGCCATTTCAACCATGTTGAACCTATCCTGGTGTTAATTACTGGTTAGCTCAGACGTTTCCGCTGCTTACTTTGCTCCTTGGTCTCGGTGCCGTAGTGATACAATCAGCTCTTGACCATTGTGATTAGGTGGGTTAACTAGTCATTTGCATTGGCCTGAAACATATGCAAAGTTTTAGTCGCTACCTCAGCTCAGCGGGAGTTTCAAAGGGTCGCACAATATGTGGAAAATGACTCTGCCACTGATTATCATTTTTTCAAATGTCATCCCAATTAAGATTCGAGATCCAGGTCCGTCACACACTAATTAAAACAATTTTCATATTATCCTCGGTCCCAGTTCCACGTTTCTTAAATACGTGATACGTTTCGATCTCTCTGGTTCAGCTTCAGCTCTGTGTGGCTGAGTCAGCGTCCAATCGTGTCTGTGTCAGGATCTCATAATAAAGTACCCTATCATGAGGTTCTCACATACAAACGACGGATTTATGACACAACTACATAATCCTGAAGCTGATCCAGAGGGACGGAAACACACCATGTATTAAAGAGACCTGAAACTGAAACTGAGGAGTAAATGTGAACTGTTTTAAATAACAATACAGTTGTGATTCTTGAAATGTTTCCAGCGCAATGAGTATTCATTTAAAGTTTTGGGGCTTTATCTGGATTACGTCTACTACTTTCTGCGATATTTAGGCTGACAACCATTCAGCCATCTTCAGGCCAGTCTGGTGATACGTAGGTGACAATTTTGTAGTGTGACTTCACGGTGTAGAATAAATGCCAAGTTTTATGCAGAATCACAGTTACATCCACGAGAATATCATGTTTACAATGGAAGTGCAGAAGGGTGGCTGTGTGCTATTTATGGACGACTTAGTCACGCGGAAAGTGGATGGCTCACTGGGGCACTCCGTTTACTGCAAGCCCACACGTAGAAACCTGTATTTGCTAGCGTCTAGCTGCCACAAACTGCGGGTGTCCTTCTAACGTTGGTGCATCGGGTACATATTGTGTCTGATCGAGTCAGCTTTGCAAAGGATCTTGAACACGTACCGGCTGTGTTCAAAGGCAATGGATATTCTCCAAAACATTTCAGCACAGCTTTAAGGAAGAAGACAAGTGCGTTCCTTCCGTATGACGGCAAAATACGTCAAAATTGGGTAGTATAATAAGGAAATACTGTGTCAAAGAAATTTACTGTCCGTTTGTGAAGAAGACTTGTACTCTTCTCTGTGCGGAAAAAGTACAATCTTCGATTGCGAGGGGTGCAATTTGCAAAACACTTTGCCATTGTGGCAAAGCCTCCGTTGGTTAGACAACGCACACAGCACGTCGAAAGGTGTGTTGAATATGATTGCCACACTTGCCTCACTGAGCACAGTAAGTCCGCCATAGCCGAACACTGCATCCACAGGACCTTCCATGTATCATTCAGCCACGGAAATCTTGGTCTAGACGAGACCCTTCTGGGATTCACTTATGAAGGAATTGTGAAACTTCATTATAGATTAGTCAGCTGTAAATTTTTATGCTTAGTGCTACTGGTTTCGATCAGTAGACCATTATCAAGCCGAAGCTAAGAGTAACCAACTTGTCACCACAAAATTTGAAGCAAACAACCTGCCTACGTACCTATCTAATTACTTACATCAAGGTTGTTCGCTTCAAATGTTATAGTGACAAGCTGGTTACTCTTAGCTTCGGCTTCATACTGGTCTATCGATCGAAGCCAGTAGCGTTGAGCAAAACAATAAACAGCTGATCGTCATCTAGATGACATTTGAAGCAAACAACTTTGATGTAGGTGGAACCTGTCTACCTACCTACAATAAAGTTGTTCGCTTCAAATGTTCTAGTGACAAGATGGTTATGGTTTGCTTCGGCCTGATAATGGTCTACTGATCGAAACCCGTAGCATTGAGCATAAAAATAAAAAGCTGACGCTCATCTACTACGACGTTACGTGACAGCTGTAAGGCCCCACCTCATTACAAATCTAAGTATTAAGAAATCGGAGGAAGCACGTTTGTCGGAAGATCTGGTTAATCTGTGATGGCTGCTTCGAACTGGATACGGTGTGAAATCCGATGATTTCTTTAATTCCTTCAGGGAGATTACTTTTTATGACAAATGAGACGTCTAGCGACAGTTATTTTTATGAATTCTGACATCTGAATTTTAATTCATCGACAACGCAGTCCGCAAGCGATCGTGCATGTAGTACGCATGTACTAGAGCTCGACAGTCGCGTTTCTAGTGGCCAACTTTGCGCATGCGTCCCCGCACCAAAATTTTGGTAGGAAGTCAGTGAAGTGAACTAGCAATCTACAAGACAAAATAATCACCTGAAGATGTCTGAATAGTTATCAGCCGAAGTACTGTGTCAGGAAGTCAACGTAATACATCCCCAATCCCGAAACGCCACGGTACATCACTACAGCTACCGTACTCTCGCGACTAATACACAAATCAAAAAAGTTTTGCATAACCGCGGTTCCCAGAACTCCTGAGCAATGACTTGACTGTGGATATTGTACCACAGAAACAGTCCTCTTCACTGTTCAGAGATGTCACTAAATCCGGCCAAAGATGTAAACAACAATACATGAGCAGCGCATATTAGACGGAGGGAGTCCCACAGTCGATCAGTTCGTCATTTCACCAGGAAGGAGGTACACGTCCCGTGTTGTCTGTAGTTCAACCATGCCTAGATGGCCAGTAGCGTGCTCATTGCTACTTCGTGCCAGGAAGGGCTATCAACAAGGGAAGTGTCCAGGCGTCTCGGAGTGAACCAAAGCGATGTTGCTCGGACGTGGAGGAGATACAGAGAGACAGGAACTGTCGATGACATGCCTCGCTCAGGCCACCCAAGGGCTACTACTGCAGTGGATGACCGCTGCCTACGGATTATGGCTCGGAGTAACCCTGACACCAACGCCACCATGTTGAGTAATGCTTTTCGTGCAGACACAGGACGTCGCGCTATGACTCAAACTGTGCGCAAAAGGCTGCATGATGCGCAACTTCACTCCCGATGTCCATGGTGAGGTCTATCTTTGCAACCACGACGCCACGCAGCGCGGTACAGATGGGCGCAACAACATGCCGAATGGACCGCTAGGGATTGTTATTACATTCATTCCACGATGAGTGGCACATATGCCTTCAACCAGACAATGGTCAGAGACGTGTTTGGAGGCAACTCGGTCAGGCTGAAGACATTACTGTCCAGCGAGTGCAGCAAGGTGAAGGTTCCCAGCTATTTTGAGGTGGCATTATGCTGGCGCGACGTACGCAGCTGGTGGTCATAGAAGGCGCCGCAGCGGCCGTACGATACATGAATGCCATCTGCCGACTGATAGTGTAACCATATCGGCAGGATATTGGCGTGGCGTTCGTCTTCATGGACGACAATTCGCGTCCCCATCATCCACATCTTGTGAATGACTTTCTTCAGGATAACGACGTCGCTCCACTAGAGAGGTCAGCATGAACTCCGAGATGAACCCTATCGAACATGCCTGGGATAGACTGAAAAGTGCTGTTTATGAACGTGACCCACCAACAACTCTGAGGGATCTACCCCGGATCGTCTTTGAGGAGTAGGACAATCTGGACCAATAGTGCCTTGATGAACTTGCGGAGAGTGTGCCGCGACGAATACAGGCATGCTTGAATGCAAGATGACGTGCTATTGGCAATTAGAGGTACGGATGTGTACAGCAATCTGAACCACCACCTCTGGAGGTCTCACTGTATGGTGGTACAACATGCAATGTGTGGTTTTCATGAGCAGTAATGGCGTTTATGTTGATCTCTATTCCAATTTTCTGTACATGTTCCGTAACTCTCGCGACCGAGGTGATGCAAAACTTTTTTTGCTGTGTTTATATTGACTTTATTGACCTTTACTTCTGTTGCGATTTCCAATTCTTCACAGAGAGATGGTATACCGATTCATTTTTCGTCATTCAAACTTGTTTCATCTCACTGGAAGTGCCTCCGAAACCGAACACGCCACGTGGTTGTGCACTGCTGGCGTACGCCTCCACTTAGCTACGATTGTGTGGTTCCCCTTCAAGTGCTGCGCGATTCTTTTTAAGCTCCTCTGGAGGTAAAGTGGCGGGGGATATATCTAATTATTGTGGTTGCAGGCGTTTGCCAGCAAACAAAAATTCATGTAACTTTGTTTTTCAAATTGATGATTAAAACTGCAGGACTACCCCAGATATTATGTGTAAATACATGTGGCGTATAGCCCATAACCAGGTACTTGTCTGACAATGGCAAGAGTGCAGCGGTTGTTTGCCAGGGCACAACGATGGGTTGGTTGACAGGCCAGTCACCCTGGAATCCTTTTGCGAGGGGTGTAAGTAATGCAACACCTTTTTCCTCGATCAGTTTCGATTAAAATAGCGGAACTTGTTGAGCCGTGCAGGGGCTCGCGTTGGTGCCATTGCTAGGTTGGCATCGTTCAGTTCGTATAGTTACGGTTGTCTTCCTCTTCTTGTGTTCATTGGCTCCACTCCGTTTGCAAGTGTTGTCTGTCCAATAGTGGCAGCAGCGATGATTATCGATATCTAGTAACGGTGGTACTATCTCTAGAGCGACGTCGTGGTGTTTCTGTGTTGGGTGAGTCAGCCGTTCGGTTGGGGACGGACGAGCAGCCAGGTCCGCACAGCGCGCGAACATGCTGGAACTGCTGGCGGCATGCATGCACTTCCGAATGGATGGGCTGTAGTCGCGATGGGTACAACCTCGTTGTAAACAGGACCCAGGAAGTATATGTTGAGTGGACCTTAATTCAAGTAGTGAAACCTCCACCATTGTGAGATCTCGCCATTTACTTGCATATTGCTGCTTGTAGTGTCGCTGAAACAAAGAACTGCGAGTAAAGCATTTGGGGATGGCGAACCTAATTAGAATTCCTCCATTTCTTATTATTAATTGTTGCATTGTATGCGTTATTATTTGTGAAGTTCAACCAGTGGTATTTTTCCTGCCTAGTGGCCCCTAACACTCCAGTTACCTGCCCTGGAGCTTAGTGTATGTTACAGCAGTGTACTTTTCCTAGCTTGCCGCTGCTGTCTGGTGAGGCGTGTAGTTTGACAGCTTACTTAATTTGTGGGGCAGGTGGTGTTTTTTTTTTTCCTACTCTGGTAGTTCCTTCCTGCTTCTCGATGCTCTAAACACCGGATTCTGTAGACATAGTTCTGACCACCGATTCTTGCTTGGGTGTGTTATTCCATCGTTGCATTGGTCGTCGGACGTTAGGTAGATTCGGCAAATGATTATTGCTCATATGTTTAAGCTGCCACTAGTCTGAGTTACCATCTCGTGAAGTGAATGCAACTCTTGGCTGCCTGTATCATCGCTTGCGAAGTTTTGAGGGACTTTCCCAGGTCAATCCTTGGAGCAATGTCTGTGGCCTCCCCATCTCCCTTGGTTTAGTCAGATTTGATGATTTTTTTTGAATATTTTAATAACTTTAATTTTAAGTTTGAAGATGTTTAACTGGTTATTTAAGGATTGCTAGCCAGGCTTTCAGCTGTGAAATAGTTTTTAAATTATTACTATTGGAGCCTTCAGCTGAGTAGTAGTTAGAATTTGTTGTTATTAAGGCCTTCAGCCTAAGTGTTATTTGCCTTAAAAATTTAATTAGGCAATTGTATTCTAGCAGTGAGAATTTGATGCTTGTTCTTTTAAAAATATCTTAATAACTGAAATTGCAAGCTGAAGAAATTAACTGGTTCATAAGAGATTGCTATTCAGGCCTTTACCTATGAAAGGGTTTTTAAATTATGACTATTGGGGCCTACATCCGAAAAATAGTTTTGAATTTGTTGCCATTAAGGCCTTCAGCCATGGAACAATTCTTAATTTATTGACACCTTTTATTGTTGTTTCCAAATAAAGTGTACGTGATTGAAATATAAACTAACCAACAGTAATTGATTACTGCCCCGTCCGCAATCGTAACCGAACCCTGCCTACCAGGTTTCACTTGCCTTGGGACACTGTGTAATATCGACTGTTCAGCTCCTACTTCCGGTAGGGGGCGGCGCTGTAAGTAGCCTTCAAAGTAGCATCTGTAACAGAAGTGCGTTCCAAATAGTGGGCTACCACAGAGTTTCTTTTGGCGAAAAACCAAAGCATCGCAGATATTCATAGAAGCTTGCAGAATGTCTACGGAGACTTGGCAGTGAATAAAAGTACGGTAAGTCACTGGGCGAGGAGTCTGTCATCACCACAAACCTGTCCGAAGTCC
Organism: Schistocerca cancellata; assembly: GCF_023864275.1. NCBI lineage: Eukaryota > Metazoa > Arthropoda > Insecta > Orthoptera > Acrididae > Schistocerca > Schistocerca cancellata. The sequence continues at coordinate 502,630,576 of NC_064633.1, forward strand.
CTCGTGCCGGCCGGCCGCATACGACTTGTGACTCCTACGGTATTCGAACGTGGGGACGCTCTCATTGGAAGTGGTTGATGGATCACAATCAGACACCTCGCTGCACAGCTGCACGTCTCTGTTGGCAGTGCTGACACACTCGTTCACCAGTTGGAGAACTCAGACTGTGAAGAGTACTGTGCAACCCTCAGTGTTCGTCGCCACAAGAACGCAAACGAACTTCTACTTCTCCGTAACAACGCAAAGCCCCACACAAGTCTGCGCACCCGAGAAGAGCTCACAAAGCTTCATTGGACTGTTCTTCCCCATCCGTCCTACAGCCCCGATCTCGTACCTTCAGACGTCCGCCAGTTTGTTCCAATGAAGGATGCACTGCACGGCCGGCCGGAGTGGCCGAGCGGTTCTAGGCGCTTCAGTCTGGAACCGCGTGACCGTTACGGTCGCAGGTTCGAATCCTGCCTCGGGCATGGACGTGTGTGATGTCCTTAGGTTAGTTAGGTTTAAGTATTTCTAAGTTCCAGGGGACTGATGACCTCAGATGGTAAGTCCCATAGTGCTCAGAGCCATTTGAACCATTTTGCCCTCCACGGGAAGTAGTACGTGGATGACTGGGAGGTTATTAATTCAGAGAGAGGTTGGCTCCGACGTCGACCAGTACACTAATACCATGCGGGCATATAGGCCCTCCCAGTAAGGTGGCGAAAGGCCGTCGCATTCAAGAGAGATGACGTTGAAAAATATATTTTCGTAGCGAAAGGAGTGGGGAATAATATGGTGAACTGGGATCCTGAATAAGTCTTGCAATTGTTAGTGAACGCCCCTCGTAAGCCCCAGAAATGAGCCGGTGTACTCATTTGATGGCAAGCTGACTGGCACTTGAGGGAGAGGAGGGACTGGAACAAAGAAAAATCCACATCCCTTTCCACGACTGATCCCGGCACATGCAGCGTTCCAGTCTACTGATCTATTCGCAAGACCATAGCGGCTGTAACGCTGGTATTACAGTATTTTCTTTGCAATCTAACTAGGTTTATACGAGCCCACGAATACGTGGTCATTATTACGATGTAATGTAGCGTAAGTTGGCCGGTCGCTATTAACAACGAGTGACTGCCGGCAGCGGGGACTCGGGGAGAGTGACAATGCCGCAGACCGTAACCTCATTGAGCGCCGGCCCGCAGTACAGGCCGCGGCACTATGGCGGACCGCTGCGGTTAGGCGGACCGTATGCCCGGTCGCACCTCGGCGTTAGTGGGTCTGCACCGGGCCGGGCTGTGGGACAATGCAGAGAGAGACAGACAGACGTAAAGGGAGAGGGAGAGAGAGCGGCGACTGCGCGGGCTTATCGCGGGCCCGCACCGCAGGAGCACAAAGCCCGCCAACGCGCGCACGCCGGCGTCGTCTATCTGGGCGTACGCTGCCACAGCTGCAGCGAGCGGCTGGGCCGCCCACACTGCACCGCCAGGCTGCCTGCCTACAGGCGGCAAGGGGCGCAAGCGAGGTCTGGCGGCGGCACGGAGTACGCTGACGTCCTTGCGGGGCGCATTCAGTTGTGCAAAACGACATAGCTGTCACACTCAAATATCGTTAGATGTGAGGGAATGCACGATGCAACTTACGCAAGACTGGAGGAAGGTAGCTCAAGCAAGCAAACGTAGCGGTGTCTAATTGCAATATATCTGTATGTACTTGCGTCCAAGTGGCAGTAGATTAGATTAGATTAGATTGGTACTTGTTCCATACATCATGAATACGACACTTCGTATTGATGTGGAACGTGTCAGGTTAATAAAAGATGTCCATACAAGATATTACATTACACAAATTATTGCAGGACACTTAATATTTTTTTGGGTGGGGGTGGGGAAATTACCCACTTACTATATCCAAAAATTCATCTAATGAGTAGAAGGAGTTACCGTTCAGAAATTCTTTTAATTTGCTTTTAAATGCTATACGGCTATCTGTCAGACTTTTGATGCTGTTAAGTAAGTGACCAAAGACTTTTGTGGCAGCATAATTAACCCCTCTCTGAGCCAAGGTTCGATTTAACCTTGAGTAGTGAAGATCATCCTTTCTCCTAGTGTTGTAGCCATGTACACTGCTAATACTTTTGAATTCGTTTGGATTATTAATAATATATATATATATTGTGAGGCTACAGTGAAGAACCCTAGCTCTTTAAATATGTGTCTGCAGAATGATCTCGCATGAGCTCCAGCAATTATTCTGATTATGCGCTTTTCTGCAATGAACACTCTTTTACTCAGTGATGAGTTACCCCAGAATATGATGCCATACGAAAGCAGAGAATGAAAATAGGCGTGGTAAGTTAATTTACTGAGATGTATATCGCCAAAATTTGCAATGACCCCAATAGCATAAGTAGCTGAACTCAAACGTTTCAGCAGATCTTCAGTGTGTTTTTTTCCAGTTCAACCCCTCATCAATGCATACACCTAGATGTTCTAAATATTCTACCTTAGCTACCGATTTCTGTTCGAAGTCTATATTTATTAATGGTGTCATTCCATTTACTGTGTGGAACTGTATTTACTGTGTTTTGCCAAAGTTTAATGAGATCCCATCTGCGGAGAACCACTTAATGATTTTCTGAAAAACATCGTTTACAATTTTATCAGTTAATTCTTGTCTGTTGGATGTGATAGCTATACTTGTATCATCAGCAAAAAGTACCAGCTTTGCATCTTCGTGAATATAGAATGGCAAATCGTTAATATATATTAAGAACAGCAGAGGACACAAGGCCAAACCTTGCTATACAGCATTCTTGATTGTTCCCAGTTTGAGAAATTACCAGATTTTTGCATATTATGTGAACTGCTTATTTCAACTTTCTGTACCCTTCCAGCTAGGTATGATTTAAACCATTTGAGCGCTGTCCCATTCATACCACAGTACTTGTGCTTATTTAGAAGTATTCCATGATTTACACAGTCAGAAGCCTTTGAAAGACCACAAAAAATCACAACGAGTGACTTCCGGTTACTCAGAGCATTTAATATTTCATTAGTAAAAGTATATATTGCATTTTCCATTGAAAAACCTTTCTGGAAACCAAACTAACATGTTGTTAAAACTTTATTTTTACAAAGGTGTGAAGCTACTGTACAATACATTTTTCAAGAATTTTGGATAAAGCAGTCAGAAGAGAGATTGGGAGGTAGTTGTTGACATCAGACATATCCCACTTTTATGCAGTGGTTTAACAATGGAATACCTCTGTCTATCTGAGAAAATACGTTGCTTCAGAGAGCTATTACATGTGTGGCTAAGAATCCCACTTATCTCTTGGGAACAATCATTTACAATCCTGCTGAAAATTCCATCAATTCCATGTGAGCTTTTATTCTTGAGAGATTATTATCTTCCTAGTTTCAGAAGGAGAGATGGGTGGAATTTCAATTGTATCAAATTGTGTTGGTAAGGCATCTTCCATTAACTGCCTTGCTTCTTCTAATGAATATTTAGATCCTATTTTCTCTACAACATTCAAAAAATGATTATTCAAAATGTTTTCGACTTCCAGGTTTTAGTTTGTCAAGTTTCCATTCGCTTTGATGGTAATTCTGTCATCCTGTACTCTTGGGTGCACTGTCTCCTTTGTAATAATATTCCAAATTGTTTGGATTTTGTTATCAGGGGTATTAATATCAGACATGATGTACATGCTTCTGGAGTTTTTAATAACATTTCTTATTGTACCACAGTAGTTTTTAAAATATTTGGCTGTTTGTGGGTCATTACTCTTTCTTGTTGTTAGTTGCAGTTCCCTTTTTTGGTTACAAGATATTTTTATTCCTTCAGTAAGCCATGGTTTTTTGCATGATTTCTTATAATTAGATTTAACAACTTTCTTGGAGAAACAGTTTTCAAATTCTCTTACAAGTGTATCATGAAATAAGTTATATTTTAAATTAGCATTGGTTTCCTTGTATCCTTGTACACCTCATCCCAGTCTAACTGCTGAAGATAATCCCTGAAATTCCCAATTGTTGAGTCATTAACTGAACACACAACTTTGGAGGGTATTTTTCAATTACTGAATGGAGCTATATCATATGCTGTAAGTAGGTGAGCACTATGATCGTAAAGGCCTTTCGCAACAGGACAAGAATTTATGTTTTTAAACTTATCTTGGTCTATAAAAGTGTTATCTATCAATGTGCAAACACTGTGGTGATTCATACTAGTTACTGGTTAGTAGATCTTGAGGAGCTGGGATAGGGATTATTTATTGTGCAGGTCTGGAAATAACGATTTTTATTATATGATATATATATATATATATATATATATATATATATATAGGTTGAATAGTATTTCTCATATTGTGTTGTGATTAAAATGTTCAGCCTTGATTTGAGTCTACTTATAGATTTGTTTCTGTGTCCCCATGCTAACTGGTCAGCTAGATTGAAGTTTCATTCTACAATTACAGCATTAATGAAGTACAGTTGCCAGCTTCATAACATTTGTGTTCTATAATAAACAACTGGTTACAGCTATTCAAACTGTACTAGATTCAGGTACCGCATATTGCAATTGAGTTAAATTGCAGAGAATGTAGTTTCAAGGACAGTATTTTCCAATAATTAAGCTGATAAAAAACCTCTTTACCGAGTCAATATTGTTCCACCGTTAGCAAGTATTTACCAATAAAAAATGGTTAAAATTGCTCTGAGCACTATGCGACTTAACTTTTCAGGTCATCAGTCGCCTAGAACTTAGAACTAATTAGACCTAAGTAACTTAAGGACACCACACACACCATGTCCGAGGCAGGATTTGAACCTGCGACTGCAGCAATCGCTCGGTTCCAGACTGTAGCGCCTAGAACCGCACGGCCACCCCGGCCAGCTATTTACCAATAATTAGATTTACCACTAATTAGATTTTGCCAATAATTAGATTTACCAATAATTAGATATATAGTAAGTTTTATTAAGAACAAGTTGTTGCAGAATCGGTTAATATTAATTCTGTGTTGTTGATGCCAAACTACCGTTACACTGTTTCATACATTGCACTACTGATTTGTACGTTGCTACCTTTGCTGCAACACATAATTTCAGTATCAAGTAAATTCAGTCTCAACAGCTCGGTTTCGTTATGGACCAGTGTAGAACTTTGTACAGCTTAACCTTATTAGACAGGCAGGCCCTAGCCACATAACATTTAATTTTTTCACACTATTACAAAAAGGACCTTGGTTCGATTCCCATTTATTCTGCTACTGTTTCTTTTCAATAAAAACCTTCGGAGAAACGGTAATAGGCCTATGCCTTAATAATTATATCCAAGACCACCGTCAAATTAAAATCCTTTTACAGGAGTAAAATACTGGTTTATTGTTCATTTAGTAATAGGCACCTACGGTAAAGCTACGTGTAGGTCTGATGTGTAATGCAAGCCACCCCACTTTCGCGAAGTCCATGGTTCAGGTGGGGGGTGGGGGTCGTGTACCTTTATAGTTGATTGAAAGAGGCTGGCATTTAATAGCTGTAGGACTGGAATGCTGCTGCCAGCACTTCGAAAGTAGGAAGCTTTTAATATACAAAACAGTAACCTGCTGAAACTATTAAAAATTCCGCAGATCCAAATTACAGTTAAGAATACATTTGACACGACTATAGGCACAATATTTGTTAATGAAGCGCAAACCCACAATCCAGTAACAGGTTTCCTATCTAGTGGCTTCCAGAGACAACAAAAATATGATTTTCAATATATCTCGTAAATATTGACCTAATTTGAAAATTTAAAACTGCGTCATAATGTAGTCATTGAGCTGTATAATGTTATTTTAAAAATTACAGATCGTATTTTCCTGAGACAGCGTAACTGATGGAGCGCAATGACCTGGACTATGTCGCTCCACTTGATGAGCATGAGGGAACTTGGCGACTTCCAACAATAATTTCACATAATTTCAAACCTGTACCATAATTTTTCTCGCAGATTCTCCACATAGAAAATGAAAGTAAAATGTTTGCCACCGTATACGAATCTTTTTTGTTCATGCAGTCAGACTTGAGCATCAGGCATGGTGTTATAATTTATTATTTATTTACTACCGATTCTATCCGCAATACATTTTTCAGACGGTATCCAAATATGTGACTGAAGGTACCTGCAAAATTATATCGATGTACGACACACGGTTCATAAGACATGACGTCATAACCATTAAGATCCGTGAAAAACTAGTTTTAGCTTAAAAATGAGCTCAAACTATCCAGACTACATGCATCCAGTACTTAGTAACTTCCGACTAAGTTCAAACATTGTGTCAAACCTTACCTAAACTTCTTCTCTATTACACGCTTAAAGTCGAATAACTCATTTGTAAGGAAATCAGACGTTTGAAGCTGTTTCATACATTTGGGGTCGATTCCTCAAAGAATCTGGGGAAACTTACGTAATTTTTTGAATTTTTATTTAATATTTCTAGGAGACAGAAACTAAGGCGGTTTCAGTACCCACGGAGAGTAGAGCGTTGTGGTACCTGTCTACAGACTGTACTTTTCGTGACCATGTCTCAACTTTGCACCTTAAATCAAAGATGACAGCTAATTTGAATCACACGGCAGGTATGGTGAAGGTGTTTAGACACTGCAGAGTTCATTGTGTTTGGCACAAATTCAACATAATACGTACTACCGTAAGTTACGACGACGATACTTTTCCCTGCTTATACATTCATGTAGAGGGAGTAAGTAGTAGGAAACAGTGGCCCAGCGTGGCACCCGCCCAACTGGTGCCTATTCTAGGTTTGGCGCGTGTGTGGAAGTCTGTGCACGTGGGCTAGCACTGTTATCAGAGTTATTTTCGTGGCTTCAGGCTTTGTCGAATTCTTAGCACAGTTCGGTAGCAGGATAAATTTTGTTTGGATTTGTTATTACAATTAACCAAATTTAAAGCCCTTTCACCTCACGGAAATATTCTTGGAGTTTTCGGACTTGACCAAATTTCAAGTTGGTTTCGATGACAGACAATTTCACGCCAGATTCTGACTGTAACTTTGGACGACTGTCAGGTTTGTAATCGATTGAAAATTTCACTATTATTTCATTAAGTTACGTGGCTGCAGAACTTGTAGCCGACCGATGTGGCCGTGCGGTTCTAAGCGCTTCAGTTTGGAACCACGTGATCGCTACGGTCGCAGGTTCGAATCCTGCCTCGGGCATGGATGTGTGTGATGTCCTTAGGTTAGTTAGGTTTAAGTAGTTCTAAGTTCTAGAGGACTGCTGACCTCAGTATTAAAGTCCCATAGTGCTCAGAGCCATTTGAACCAGAACTTGTATTTACTTAGCAGCGTTTTATTCGGGGCGCATCGGGATTTGTATTTACGCGCCTGGCAGGAGAATTATACGTATTCCACACGCGTTCCATAATATTAAATTTTAATGCTGTCCGATTCGGTTCTGGGAATTCGCAACACAATTATCTTCGTACTTATTGATTTCTGATGGGCGCGTTTAATTCATTTCGGTTGTTTACTGAAAAAATAGGATATGTTATTCAGTATAAGATTACTATTGCTTCAGTGAATCATTTTCACAGTTTTATTAAAAGGAATTATTAAATTTCGAAAACTATATTTGAGAAGTAATCTAGTATTAAACAAATATAGCAGAGCTTAATTTAAATATATGCCATCTCTCCCCCTCTTAGGCTGATAATATGATGTAAGGTTATTCACACAGGGTCGCACACTTACCAGAGCTGCGCGGAGTGGCCGTGCGGTTTGAGGCGCAGTGTCACGGATTGCTAAGCCTCTCCCGCTCGGGGTTCGAATTCTCCCTCGCGTATGGGTGTGTGTCTAGTTCTTAGCATAAGTTGCTGTAATTAGTGTGTAGGTCTAGGAACCGATGACCTCAGTAGTTTGGTTCCTTAGGATTTCACACACATTTT